>NC_092831.1:15387500-15435000 GCF_039878825.1 Excalfactoria chinensis
ATACACACACACACACACTTGATGGGAGTGTGTAGTCCTCTCCTTTCTAAACTGATTCTTTCTGGGAAATTGTTCTAACAGTTGGTTATTTTTCTGCCGTGTGCTAAAGCCTTTCTCAATAAGATTTTACCTGCATCTGCTGTTTTTAATTCTTTGGATAATATAAATTAAATTGACTTAAAGCAAGGCATAAGGTAACACAGGTGAAGCTGATTTAAAAATAAGAACAATATTTTAAAGAATGCAGTTAATAAGATAATTTCACTACACAGAGGGCTTAGTAAGAAATTGGGAGATTTATATCAATTGAAGTATTTCTGTCATCTTATTTATAAAAATGAATTCCAGGTATAAGTGCACAATGCTTAGTGCAAGAAATAGAGGCACAGGAAACGAGCGCTGCAATGCTAAAGAATTAAGACTGAAATTTGCTGAATTTTAACACTATCCTGCACTTTGTCTTCATCTTTCTTTTATGTCTCAGACCATTTTATTTTCAGGGAAGTCACAGGCTCTGATTTCTAACATTAAGCAAAAAAAATAATTGTAAGCACAAGGAAAAGAGGCTGTCTAAAACGGCTATCTCAGATAGACATTTTCAGCCTTCATTTAAATAATACTTTACTTTTTTTTACATTCATCAATTTTATTTGAAAGGAGAGGGGTTTAAATTGTTCTGTCGTTCCTAAAATATTTTTTTATAAGAGCTACAGTACATATAAAAAGGAAAACTGTTCTGTAAATGCTGTTAGCATTTTATTAGAACTATGCGTTATTTTTGAGGTGGTGATTTTCAAGAAAACCTGAGGATTTCAGAACAAGGGCTCATTTTGCTAACCACGTTAAATGCAGTGTATATAGAACAACGTAATTCAGAGACCCACTAACAGCATTTTCAATTGTGATAAAAACTTATTAACATATTTGCCTCTTTAATGATTAACTGTCTTTGAATATTAAGAGATTTTTACAACATCTTATTCACACCGTGAAGACTCTGCAAAAGGCAGAGCTTTTTCTTTATTTCATAAGCGAGGCTTCGTTTTATATGCATTCTGATTTTAAAAGAACCATAATATTTTAATCGATCTCTCTGTAAAGATCGTGATTATTATAAATGAGATACAGCCGTGCACATCAAGCCTGACTGGTAGATAGCAGGTCATGAGTCAGGAATTATATGAAGAGGGGAAGTAAAAAATAGAAAATTTTCCAACACGATTGTTTAAAGGAACAATCACAATATACTGATACACAAATTCAAGACTTCAGCTGCAAGTGCAGTTACCAGCCTTCATTTTATATTAATTTCCTTCCAACTAGTCTGGAAAAAAATCATTTGCAATGAAAAAAGAATATTAAACCTCTACATTATTAAGAAAAACATACAATTTCATACTGAACTCTTCACATTAATGTAATGGATGACATTAAAAATCTTCGCAGAGAAACATATCTGATGAAAATGTTGATACAAACCCAGGCTGTGAAAACACTGGATAATGTCATTTGCCAAATGTTATTTTAATGTAGATAATTACTTATGTTAAATAATTTGAAAAACACATAAAGATAGCATCTGATGTGATACAAGCTTATTATTTTAGCCTAATTCCATTATCAGAATTACAAAAATCCTTTTGAACAGATATTTTTCCTATTAAGCCTCTACTCACCCCAAACCAATACTGTTTTATTTATATGCCTGCACACACAGGCACACATACAACTATATCCACACCATTTCAATTGATATTTCCCTCCCTACTTACAGATGCAAAGATACACTGTTATCCTTTGGAAATCAAATATTTTTTCTAGACAGCATGCTTCTTTAATTAAACTGTATTCTTTACAGTGATCAAATATAATTAGCAGTAACAAGTATTTAATGAAAACAAACTGCTTCCCATTGAAATCCCTCCAACATGCTGTACTTTAAGTCCATCACTTCCCTGAGATCATCATATCATAACAACTACAACTAAGTATATGATTAAAAAATTGCCAGTTACTGACTCACTGCACACAAATCAAAATAGGTGAGGCAAACACAGGAGATGCTGATCTGTGTCATGTGCAAATTGCATCCTCTACGATACTGCTTGCAGTACACTAGTACGCAGTTGCAGGTTCGATGTGCTATAGATTTGCCTTTTAACTATCCTATTTGATATCATTATGTACTAAGACATTACCCCAGTATCTTTGATTAATACTGAGCGAGATGAGAAGGAAGTGAGCTTGTACTGGACTCATTGACAGCGAGGTGCTATAGCAACTCTCCTGTAATTAATTGTGAGTGAAAGGGGGTTTGGTTTTTGCAGCCTCGTAAAACTTTTCCCACATGGCTGAACCCACGGTCAGGAGACGTTAGGCAACATTAACTGCCTTCACATTTCTGTAAGGCTCTGGAGGAAGCGGCTCGGCACTGGGGCTCCAATTCTGAAAACCTTGGGACACAAGACATCAGCGTCTATCTTTCATCTTAGCTGAGATTTGGAGAGGGTTCAGACCACAGAGGCTCCTTAATTCTCACTAATTCATTTGCTTTCCTGATTCACTTGGCTTGGGATAACCTGCGAATGATAATGAACCTGTAAGGGGAGCGCTTAGTCCCTTGCCTTTGAATGTGCTCGGCATGGATTGAGGGCTTTCTGTGAATCTTGCAAGAGGAAAAGAATCTTATTAGTGCTGATTGCCAGTCATGAGGTTGCCTCTAAAAACTGCTCTTGTATTTTTAACTCTTGCTTGCATATAACAACCCCAGACAAGGAGAGATGTGTTGTTTACACATTGAACACAGCATTGTTCTCAACATTTACTCATTTCTCTTTGTAATTTGATCTAATCATAACACATTTGCTTTACGTATGTCATTACTATACCACTATGAACACTTCATCATTTTTCCCATGATTATTCTACAAGTTCATAACTAGCCAAGTCCTCATCTCTTCACCCCCAGCTAAACATCCTCTTTGCATAAATGTGTGCTCTCTAGAATAAAGGGTCTCATTTTCTTTTTTCCTTTTGTTATTAACCATTTCAGCAGAGAACAGCTAATACTGCTTTCCCTGTTACTGGCAGATTTCTAGCGGGTTTGAGGTTCACTTGTGTTGGTTCTTATATTTTTTATAAAGCGTATTGTGGTATGAATAAGAATTCAAGCCCTGGTGGGAATATATGAAAATAAAACATGGAAGAAGTGGCCTTATTCTTGCTTCTCTCTGCCAAAGGTAAACTCATATTAGCACTGTTTTTTTTTCCATTCATTTATGTGAATTTAAGTAACTGTAAAGAAGCAGCAGGTTGAAACCCAGAAATCTGTGTTTGATTGACTGAAATGAGACCACCAAATGCCTTCTGGAGGCAGCTTTTGCTAGTGCATATTTTCAGAACTGTGGATTTAGAATCCAGTTCTTCATGTGTCCTCATCATTGTCAGACCAAAATTCAAATTCCATATTGAACACTGGGAGATATCAGCCTTAAAGGCAGGCTCTGCTCTGATCCCCTTCTTGGAGACTGTAGCTGGCTTTCCTACCAAGCCTTCTTAGGCAGGGCATTTACAGCATTTTCAGATGGACAATCCATCTTGTCTGCAAAAACATTCTGCTGTGGTTCCAACCTTTTAAATATATAGTACATATGCAGTTCTATAAAACTAGTCATATGGCTTTGGTATTTAGTAACAGGTTAAATTAAAGTCTACTATCAGCCAAAGTGAGCGTTATGCAACTTCCACATCTGGGACATCTTTTCAGTAACCGGAAGTGAATGCTGCAGTACACTAAGACAAAGAAAGATTATTTTAGGCTATTTTTTTCCCCCCTTGTGTACAGATGAAGATGGCGTGGAATTTGACAAAATAAAAAATTGCTTCTGGCTTCAGATAATAAAATAAGTTACTAGATTCCCCTTGAAATGAGTTTTACACCTTTTCTGTCTAATTTGATGTTTCCTCAAAAAATGCTCCATGCAACAAAACATTACACCCACTGTTTCTTAAAAGAATTTGCCAAAAAAGAATAATTATGTGAGACTGCTACAACTCAAATTTGAACTGAAACTTCTTGTGTAGGAATATGGATTTCTATTACACTGATAGGCTTAATTCCTCTTCAGGGGGCATGAACAAGAGCTGATCAGCAAACAGGATTTATGTTGCATGGGAATTCTAACAGTTTGACATTTGCTTGTCAAATCATTAAACATTTCCATAGGACAGTTACCAAAAAAAATCCCAACTTGCTTTGGAAATGTCACACAAAAATATCTACATTTTGCATCAAAATGTCAAAACAAAACATTGATTCAAGCTGCTATGTTTCAAAATGTCAATTTGGTATTTTTTTTATCAGTATTTTGGCTGTATCTGATGTGTAAATTCTATTTAGAATTTTTTTGAGAAAATTTCATTGAATTTTGTTTTTCTGTAGTAAAACAAAGGCTCAAAAAAAAACCAAACCAAAAACCCACCCTATGTTTTTCAACAATAGTTTTTTGCTGGAATTGTCTGCACAGCCCTACTACAGACAACAGTACATGGAAAAATACTTCTTTTCTAAACCTTCCTCACAGGTACTTTTTGCCATTTTAAAAACATGCAAATGGTATTTGCAAATACTATTAGACAACAACAACCACAAAAGCAACAACTGAAAGGAAAAAAAAAAAAAAAAAAAAAGAAAAAAAAGAAAAACACTCACCGTTTGCTGAATCTGTGACCAACTGCATGGAAAAAATCCTCCGCTGTCATGTGCAAATTCCACCCTCATTACATTCGTAAATATAGCTAGGTAAAGAAAGACACTTCTTATTCATGGTGTGAACAAGATGCTTCAATGACTCTCTGTTCATACAAACTACAGTAGACCCCTGAGAGCCCACCTCAATACAGACAATCCTAAGGAAAATGTTTTGGAACAGCCAAAAATAAGAATACTCAGTGGAGAAATCAGATTCAAAGTATATCCGTATCCTGAGGATCAAGCTGCTTGTTTGACTACATGCTATCACATTGGGTTTTTCACTTTTTGATTTTTCATCTAAGCGTTGTCCCCTAGTGTAATCATAGAATCCTAGTATCATTAGGTTGGAAAAGATGTCTAAGATTATCTAGTCCACCCATCAGCCCATCACCATTATGCTTACTAGCCATGTCCCCAACAGCCACATTTACTCTTTTCTTTAAAATCTCCAGGGAAGGGGACTCCATCACCTCCTTGGGCAGCCTCTTCCAAAATCTTGCCACTCTTACTGAGAAGAAATTTATCTAACCCCTAGGCCCAATCATGAGCTCATGAAAACCCCTGGGAATCAAAGACCAGGAGCTGACCATCTCATGCTCTGTTAATCAACAACTTACATATTTTCCTCTCCACCAGCTTTCGCTCATAACACTTCCAAAATTTCTGCACAATGCTAAGCAGTTTTACAGTAATAAAATACAGCTCTTAACTAATCTATTATCCGTCCATGTCTGAGAATGTGAGCAAAATCGGAATGTAGAACTCAGCCACATTTTTCAGCTCAACTTGCAAATTTGCTAGAGAAGAAATTATTTTCTCCTATAACATTCTGGTCAAAAAGCATCAATTGGCAAGTTATGCTCATTTACATATATTTTCTATTAAACTTTTCTATCATAAAAAATTGCCTTTATGATCCAGACACATAATTTATTATGCAATGCACCACCACCATCATCACACTGAATTGCATTTTACGTGTTTATACTAACAGGGAAGGTGATCAGCTTTAGCCTTCTTTTCATTATATGCATCATTCATCCTCCAGCACCAAGATCTCTGGATTCTGTAGCATATCCATCATTATCTAACTGTCAACAGTTTTCAGAGGTTCCACTGCTTTAAGCTCATTATTTCTTCAGATTGGTGAATCTACAGAGAATCTTTCCGCAACATACAGAATTCAGCATGGTACGTATGTGCAGATGAATGGTAGAGGCTTGTCCTTCACAGGCTCTTTGTACCTAGCTTTGCCCCAGAACTGCAGCATGTAATGAGCAGCAAATGCATACTCATAGAACTAAAAATAATAAAAAGTTAAATGGCATTAAAAATAATAACCAAATGGCTTCACCTTTGTATGGATGAGATGTGAATAATCCTAGCTTACACACTGTTCAGTAGTTTGGGGCTACCATCTCCTTATACTGCAGGCTACATAGACAAAGAGCTGTGCTAAGATCAGGATTTTATTTTTTTTTTCCTGTCTCTGTTTACCTTAGTGCATGTAATTTAATCAATAGCTGAATGGGGAAGAGGAGGAGAATTGGATGGTTCAAGAGACTGATAATGGGATATCGAACTTTTCATCTCTATATCATTGATTCAACATAGGAATTGACACACTGGTTCAGAGCAGTGGTCCATCTCAGATATCTCTCTGACAGTGGCCTATACTAGATATGCTTCAGGAAGAGGCTTCAGAAACCCTGTAGTAAGCATTTATGAAATAACCTGTCCATAGGAAAGGTTTTTTTCTAGCTCTCTTATTTACAGCTTGCCTGATGTTGGCACTCAGGGTAATCTAAAACTTTTCAAAAATCTTTTAAATTCTATATTTTGTGACATAAATGGTGCATTTACCTAGATAAACATCTGTGTGCCTCTGCAAGCAGGTGAAATCTTGGCCACCAAGTTGCAAAGAGTTCCAGAGGAGAATTATGAACAGGAATGATGCCTAATTTCATTGCAATCCTACTTAGCTTGTCACCTTTCTAAATAAATAAGTTCTTCTGCAGTGTTTAACTTTTCTTAACCATTATCACTAGCAGCTCATAAGTCATCTACTGTCTCAAAAAATAATTTAAAACTTTCAATCTGCCTTAAAATGAAGGGTTTTGATACTTCTAATTATTTCTGTTTTATATATATGCTTCATCTGTTTCTGCTGCTTTCTCTTTGGGACAGGATAACCAGAACTGAATGTAGTACACTACTAGGTCAGGGCATATTGCTGATGTACTTAATGACATTCTAAGATATTTGCTGTTGGTTCTCTTCCATTCCTTTTGCATCCTAAGCGTGCTTTCCATACATAGTAAAATGCTTCATAAAACCACCTAGTATATGGCATAGGTCTTATCTTGAGTGACAACAGCAATGTATTTGGGTAGCACAAATTATTCCTTATGTTAGATTTGTCAAAACTAAACTGTTATCCTGACTATTCAACAGAATGTGTTAAATTTACATGACGTTTCTATACTGCTATTTTTTTTTTATAGTAAATTTTCTGAAATATTTGAGTTTCCTTCACTGTCTCTTTTCTTATAAATATCATACACATTTTGCTTAACTAAAATACAGGAGAAAAGAAGCCAGTGTCAAACCCTGCCATGAAGTCTGGAAATCCACCCACATTTATAGATACTTACTAACTTTCTGTAGGTTCGCAATGTCTTTTCATAGTTTTCCATAGTTTTCATAGTTTTATTTAAACAGCTTCTAATCACTTCTTGTATTCTCCTCCTGTGGCTATTATTTCATGGCAGCATTTAAATAAATAAATATGTGTGTATATATATATATTTCAGAAGTTCAGTTAAAATGCAGTGATTGGTTAACATAGCACATTCTGGGCTTTCTTTATGTCACTGTGTCACTTTCTGTCATGCTGTTAATGTCACTATTATATAACATTGAAAACACCATGTTATCATTCCAGTGCTACTTTTAATTTAGCCATAGTAAGTTGGCATTTCCAGGAACTTTCCTAAAGCCTTAAAAAACAGCCTCAGTCCTTGCTGCTTTGTTGACAATGGCTGCATTTAATGGGACATTATGTATTTCCAAGAGCATCTCAGACACTTTTTTTACAATACCTTTCCCAGTTTTGGAAGTCCTATCCCTCAGAAAATAATAATAATAATAATAATAATAAATAAATAAAAATGGAAAAAAAGAAAAGGCAAAGGCAGTTGTGTTTGCTGGCAGAAGTGAAATAGTTGATTTTTTCAATTCCAGTCTTAATTCTGAATACAAACTAAAAACCAAACTGATGACCTTGTTAGTAGCCCTAGCAAAGACATTACATACATGAAGTATGAAAAAAATGACTCTTTCACCATGGTGAAGGTTGTTGTCTTTTGATACTAGAATTAAGTAGCTTTGGGATCATACTAAGTAAGACCTTTCAGCTTTTTTCTTCTGAGTTCATGCCTAAATGAGTGAGAAGAACTGCTGAGCCCATCCAGATTCTAAATATTCTTAACAGGAAGTACAATGGTGTGATATATATTAGCTAGGCTGCAAATGAGGAGTTTTTAATGCTACTCTAAGACCAGATAAAAAATATTTTTGTTTGTTTCTTTTGCAAAACAAAGCTCTCTAATCCAGCACCTACCAGGAATGTTCATCGCTGGCTATGTGAGCCTGAAGACCACCTAGAATCAGCAGCTTCAGAAGTGCACAAATCTCCACCTTCATTCACTTCTGCAGATCTAGCTGGACTGAAGTGTTCAGAGTCAAACTGCCAGCTGGAAGAAAAAAAAAGTCGGCTTAGTTACACTCAAGATTTGCATCACTTCAAAGGCACTGAGGATCAAGGAGACCCACACCCTGTACCCAGCTGAGGAGAGGAAGAAACTAACAGTGTGGGATACTTCTTAAGAGCATGTCTCTCTCTCCCTGCACACACCCAGCACTCCCATTGCATATGGGCACTAGGCACAGCTTTGGGCACAAGAAATTCTGCTTTACTTCTCTGCCCACATCCCCCATAGGCATGTTCAAATAAGCTGAAGATCTACCCCATAGCAAGGGAAACATACATTATTCTCAACATTACTTGTGCCATCAGTGTTTTCAGGTTAGTTTGTAAAAAAAAATATGACCTGAAAGCCTGAGTTTCAAATGAGACAGTTAATTCAAAGCTTGGTTTAATAAACCTAATTTATTATGTGAGATAACAGAGTTCTGCAATCGACTGCACAGCTTCATGGCTGAAGTTAGTAATTCCTGTGAATAATGCTGCTAAAAGTATTATTTAGTCAGTCTACAGCAGTCAGATGTGGTGCCTCGAAAGCAGCTATCTGCCGTTATTGCTAAAATAACAGAAAAATAGAGAGGACAAATCATCTCAGCTGTAAATAACTGAGTTGCAGGGGCACAGCTGGAGCATCACAGCTCTCTACTCTTGCAAAGTCTTTCCTTTAGCGGCAGCAGCATGCCACTATTGAGGGCCAAAGATGAAGAAGTTTTGTAACTTGCTGCTGTCATGCTTGCAACAAAGTATACTCTTATCTTTAGCATTTCTGTGTCTTTCTGGTGTCTATGTTTAAAGCATAAATGTAGCACTCCTGGATGCCACCCTCAGTAGATGAAAGTGGACAATGTTGTAATAAATGGTATAAAGCACTGCAATTACACTGAATGTGCTTGCAATGCCAGAACCAAGGCCAAGTAAATGAGTTATGAGTTTATGGGGAGGGTAATTCTGGGAGTGCAGGAAAATGCTTAATTCCAATAGAATAAACAAAAGACTGACAGGAGGAGAGGAAAAAAAAAAAAAAAAAAAAAAAAAAAAAAAAAAAAAAGTTATTTAAGTGAATAGCAGTGAAGTTTTCTCTTGCATGAAAGCATAAAATGACACTGCAGGAGTCAGTAATTTTTCTCCTTCAGATGAGAAGTTGCAAAGCTAGCCAAGCACAATTATGAGTGATTTACTTACAATGCATAAGGTGTAAGATACTGCTTTTAAGTCAGATCCACCAGTAATCCCTTCTCCTACAGTAGCTTCCCTATCTCCTCTTCTGCATCTCATACTACTGTGATTATACAGATCATAATCCATTTAGAAGTGTATTTAAAAAGCAACATCAAAAATATTTTGAAATACAATCTAGCATTGCAGTCAAATTAACAGACTGAATGCTGGGACAAGTGCCACAAGTTTGTAGGAAGATGCTCTTGTTTCTACTTCAGCCAACACTGCCAGACACAGGTATAAAAATCTGAGAGGGTGAATTGCTACAACATTGATCAGCCACAGACGAAAGTAGTTAGAATCTGAAATCTAAAGAAAAAAATCCCCTAAGAGAATGCATGATGCATCTTCAGTTGCATCTTCATTACAATCATAGGCAAGTACACGCTTGTCAGACTCACAGCCAGTGCTGTCTGTAGCATGCAGTACCTGGAGGAAAGCATCCATGCAGCGCAGGGCATTTGATGAGAAGCTCAGCAGCACGCAGGACCTGATGCTCAGAGCCTGCTGGCATGTCTGCCCCACAGCACCGCTGAGCAGATGGGGACAGCAACCAGGGCAGTGATGCTGTGGGGACGGTGGCTTCTTTGTAACACTTCCACTTCAAGCAACTTCTTGTCAGCAGTCAAAGTTTCAGGTTCATGGAGTTGTGGCCTCCTGAAACTTGCTGCAGGAGTGACACAGTTGTTAGTTTATCTTGCCAGTTTTAATAAAGGAACGCGATACTATAAGACTTGCTAAGGGATGCTGGTTCTCTGTGCACAGCAGAATGATGGTTGGATTAGTGGCTTTTCACACTGATTTTCCATTGCTTCAGTAAGATAAAATAAACTTGGAAAAATCTAAAAATCTAAGAGACATAGCCACTTTTTTTTTTTTCTTTTTCTTTTTTTCCTGAGTTTGCTAATATCAGAATGTGCTGCTGTCCTTCATAACAAACACTTGCTAATATCCAAACTACAGAAAAAATCATAGTACTTTCTGCTTCATTCATAGTTGGATATGAAAAAGTGAATTGGACATTCTCCAGTCTGAGCTGCATGGAAGAAAAGGACTTTTCAGCACAATCTTTGACAGTAAATCTTCATCATCTTACCCTTCCAGGTGGGAAAGTATTTTTGTTTTTTCCACATTTTTAATCATACTACAGACCTCTCAGCTGACAGCCACTCCTTTATTCATGAGCCTTTGTATGGCTTAAGGATGATATAACCTCTTAATAACCTTAATCAGGTTATTTTTTATTGTGTTTTAATTCATTATAATCCCAATAAGTCCGTGGAAACCTGTGGAATCAAAATTTGTTTCTTTAATGACTTATCTTTAAAACATTAGCTACAAATGGCATTAAATTATTATTTGTTAAGAAAGAAACTCATACATTGATAAGAAAAAACTTTACAATGCTAGATCCAGAGGTTTTATTTAAGGGGAACAAAGCAAAATCCATAAGGGGTTGCCCTTTCTCCTTAGTTTGAACTCACAAGGTAATGCTAATTTGTCACTAACTCTTCAAGTTACTACTTCTTAGCTACTCCGACAACATCTTTTGGCAACATCTAAGATGTCCTGCTGCGTACAATTAATCAGTATGTTGCTTGGCAAGTAAGTTGTACTACAGTTCCCAGTATGTACATATTGTATTGGTGTTGGGTATTCAACTGCTGGTCAGTGAGGTTGCAATGTAAGCACAGTAGTCAGTTCTCCCCTATGGTCTGGGTCAAATGTAAGAGTCCAAAACAAACAAACAAACAAACAAACAAAATAAAACCAATCCAACTTGTGAAATAAAACCAAAAACAAAAACAACAAAAAAAAAAAGCCCCCCCAAAATAAGATTCCTTCTCTTTTTTTAAATCTTAAATATCTAAAGATCAAACCTTAGAGTTAAGTTTCACTTCGTTGAAGAAAAAAATAAATAAATGGTAAAACGTATGTGGGCAATATTTGTTTCTTGAAGGGAATAAGGTATGCTTGAAGCACTGTTTTCCTGTCATCAGCAATGGGAATCCTTGGTTCCAAGCACAACTTCAGGTACAAAGATGAGGCAAGCTGATATTTATAATTAAAACAGCACATGTGCAGCCAGTTACTGAGCTCCTTGCTGGCACTTCACACCAGTTAGTTCATGACCATCAGCCAGAACCCAAGACCCAGAGAAGAATATATAAGGGACTTTGTTTGAGGGACAGATTATGTGTTTGTGATGTGTTGTTGGTTTTTCTCAGTTCTTGAGGTATTCTCATCAGGTAGCATTGGCTGATAGATTCAGGAATATGTTCATGATCAATCATGTACAAGACGGACAGTATCTATCACCTAAACAGAATGTACTACTATGTGTTTGGATTTGTTTTATTGTAAAATTAGTGATTCTTTGTAGATGATGTTTCTCTGAGACATAATGAACTGCTATTCTACAAATTAAAACTAGCAGTTCCGTTTGTGTGTTGGCACTGGAGCCAGACAAGCTCTCTAAGAACACCAACTGAGCAGACAAGTCTTAAACTTCAAGAAATTCACTGCGCTGACTTTTTGCATTCCTGACAGCACTTACTAATCCTGTGTGATTCAAACACAGTTCATACTTTCAACAACTCTCCTAATTAAGCCCAAAATTCAGAAAGCACCACTTTAAGAGACAAAAGACCAAGACAAGCAAGAGGAAAGTAAAAGAAAGAAGCAAGGAGTAGAAGAAAAGCAAGAAGATTTTAAAGCTAGATTCTATGCACTTAGAGAAAAAAAAAGAAAAAGTACACTTAATACTCTGCTTCTGCCACTTTCCTCTGAAGTATTGACTACTGTCAGAGACAGGAAATTGAGCCAGATGAGGCTTAATCTAATATGGTTACTCCTGTAATCCTATTTCCATGGAGATCTGTTATTTCACTGAAGGCAGCAGAACTAACAGATTCTGTTATTTGATAATTGTGGATCTGTTTTTGAGGATCTAACTGCAATAAACTGTCTACTTGCCCTTCCTCAGATAACAGGCCAAATTCTGCCAGCAGGTCTTTGGAGTCAATGTGAGACATAGATCTGCTGTTAGGACAGACCTGCACACTGGTGGTCACATTCCCCACAAGTCAGCCTGTACTGTGCATTTCTGTTTTTCCTGTAGGAAAGGAATCTTAATTCTTAAGCCAGTAGTTCTAGTGTTTGTTTTCTGAATTTAAACTATTTCTTAAGAGGTGATATAGATCAACTGAATGTATAGAGTTAAAAAAAAAGGGGGAGGGGGTGCGGGGGGGGAGGTGCAGAAGAGAGAGAGAAAGAGAAAGGAGAAAAAGGGGGGGAAAAAGAAGAAAAGGAAAAAGGAAAAGAAAAAAAGGGGAAAAAAAGAGGAGAAAAAAAGAAAAAGGAAAAAAGTGAAAAAAAATGAGAAAGGGGGTGGGGGTGGGGAAGAAAAACTGAAAAGGCATGGAGTGGGCATTTACTTGTAAAGCAGTAGAAAACAACACTGTAAACAATAAAATGCAAGTTTATATGATCAGTTTCCCTATAATCTGCCGTCCTCAGGTTTCCAAACACAGGCTTTTCCTGTTTCTGCCTGGTTGCAAACACTTCAGCAGCCACCCCTAACAAAGCACATCACAGCCGTGAAGGAGCACGGTGAAGACCCACAGGCAGGTGCACAGCACAACTGCTCCAGTGGAGATGGAATACCTGCATCCCTCTGCTGTGGGTCTCAGCTCTGCAGATATAACTCTCATTTGCTCATGCGCTCTTACCAGTTATGGGGCAGTTAAAAAAAACAATGAATATGGTTAAACATGTATTATTAACTTGTTGTTAAGCAATAACAGCTAATGGGAGGACATTTCCTAGCAGTTAATGATTGACCAGAGGAGATGACTGGGGACCTTAAAACAGTCAGCCATTAAACGTGGAGCAATACCCTTGCTTTTATCCACTGTTGCTACTTGCATTTCTCCTCTCTGTTTACAGCTCCAGATTTCTGCACTACATTAATGTGAGTTTCAATTTCTTTACTTAGCTATGTAGATATTCCCAGCCCTTAGTAACTAGCACATAAAATCTTCATTCACAATAGTCTAAGAGAGATCCAATAAATTATGCTTGGATTGCTGATTAAATGAAGATTATTATGAAATATTAAAATGAAGATTTTATCCACATTTTAGTGGTCACAGATGAAAAAACTAAAAAGATCAGTGTAATCCATTTATTGGTTTATGGAAAAGTCCTACAGGGAGTGTCACAATTCCCTATGTGATCCCTGAGTGCCTTTTGCATTAGAACCTCTGATTTTGCTGAAAGATGTAGAAAAAAAAAAAATCACACACAGCCAGATCCCTCCTGGCTACACATCTGAGAAGGCTCAGGAGCACAAGGTCCAACACACAGCAACTCATGCTCACAAAATGAGCCCAGAATCACCTGTTTCAGATGTTAGTATGCAAAAATTTTCCCAGTCTGGAGCTTTCAACCTAATGACACCACTTGGGTGACCTGTTTTCCCTCTCCCTTCCTCCTTATCCCTCTTCTCCTTCCATTACCTGCCAGGCACACAAAAACTGCGGAAGCTAATAGGCAGCAAACTACAAACATGCAGCAAACTATTTCATGGAAACATATTTTAACTAAAATAGTTGTTTATCTTACTCAAGGAGTCTCATAACAGATCCAAATTTTTCCCATTTGGACAAAAATTTTTGTAATAAAAAACGAAAAGAAGAAGTAAAGTTCTTGAAATCTCAAAACAAAATGTTCAGTCCCTTCCAGATGGGAACAATTTGTAATGCAGAAAGAGCCTACATCCAGGGAGGAGGATGGGATTATTTTAGCACATTTTAGGATTCTTGCATAGTGAGTTGACTCAGATTTTGCCCAAAGCTATATAATGTTATTGGGATACTGATTGACAAAGATCAATTTAAAGTTAGATTTCTCTGATCATAATCACCTGAAGAAACTCTTTTGAGTAACTGTATGTGTAACTTGGGTGACTTGATGGTGCAACTCTCACTCACAGGGGCAGCCAGCACTCTCCTGTTCATGAGTCAAACGCCCGTCATATTCCCAACTTCACTTTGCCTGCTTTTGTTTCGAGACTGAATATCTCTGTTTCAGTCATGTCTTTAAGGCACAGGAAGAGTCAGGCCTTCCTTGTGGTAGGTGCTTTTCAGAGAGATTGCTCCCTGCTGCCTCAGTGAAAAGAGTTTACGTGTGGGATGAGTGGGTCCACCTCCTACTCATGGCCTCTGTCCTTCCGCTGGCCTCCAGCTCTGCCGCTCCTTCTTTCCTATTCTGTTCTCGACCTCTTCTCACAATTGCCCATCTCTCTCTGTGGATGGTCTCTCGGCTGTTCTCTCTTTCACCTAATATGCGTTTTGATTTGCCATGGGAAAAAAAAAAAAAAAAAAAAAAAGACCCAAAGAAAGAACGTTGGCTTTGAGCTCTACATTTATGCTTCCTGAACAGAAACTCTGCCTGCATGAAAATCAAATAGGGAAGAGAATAAAACATGGTGATTTTGAGACCAGATTTTCCCTGATTCCCAGAGAGGCCCAGAAGTCAGAAAGTCACTGTCAGCTCCCTGTTTCTGTGTTTCAGCCTTATTTTCAGCACAGGTTAGAGCTTTTTGCCACCACTCTTGGCACTTATTCTGTCTTTCCTGGACTGGGAAGCTTGTGGGAATGCATGACAGATCTTAAGCTCCTGCAATCCTGAGGTGGTGAATACTATTACAAATTAGAGCAGCCCTGAAAGTGCTCCAGCTTCTGCCTAAGGACAGCCCCAAACCTCCTTACAATCTGCGCAGGCTGATCTCAGCAAGGTTCTGCAAGACCCCAGGTTTTCTCTCGGGAGGCTCACAGGGTGTTATAAGAGGGCAGAGCTCGGCTCGGCGCGGCTAAGTAGTGTCAAAGTGAGACCATCCGATGATAAACACAACGTGAGCTGAAGTCAGAGACAGCAGCAGACTCTGCCTCTCAAACCACAACAATGTTCTTGTTTGGCTACAACTACGTATCTCATTTACAGAACTGCAAACTAACAATATAGTATGAAAATGCAAAGCATTGTGCTAACTGGGAGTTTGGCAGCGTCCTCCTTTGGTACCTTTGTCTCAAAATTAAGGGATATTTTTTTTGTCTGTGACTAATAAACACTAAGAGCTCAAATTAATTCAAATATTTATTTCTCCCCTATCTCGCTCAGTAAAATAATAGAGATATTTTAGGCCATCTCCTATTGCCCATTAATGTTGTGTATATAAATAAGCCAGGTTATCTTTTCCTTGTGAGAAATGTTTTATCTAGCAGTCTCTTGTCTAGTGGTTCAGTACTCCACCGCTCTAAATTAGGATACTTTATCTTAAGGCTTCATAATCTTACGAGACTATAATTGGAAAGTTTATAAAAAAAAAAAATCCTGCTTTGTAAGCTTGGCAGCTGAGATAGAAAGAGGGAATGAGAAGGGCTACAGCAGAATTACACCATCACTGCTAGCCTGACTCCGCTTGACAGAGCCGTTTAATATTTTGACAAGACAAAATATAAAGCAGCATTTTATTCTGTAGAGACTTCACTAGACACAAGCATGGAAGTGCTTGTGATCAATAAAGTTTGCGGTGGAGAGTGATTTATTTACAGCAGGGTATTATGTAGAGAAAGAGCTGTGATATTTCCACAGGCTTTGACGGCATAATGGGCCCCTCTCAATCCTTACATGGAAGGGTTAGATTGTCATGGTTGCTCAGGCAGTATTCAAAACGTTATCTGATCAGCCTTAAAGACTTCAGAACGAGACAGATGATTAGTTACCCTAAACGATCCTCATCATGCAGAAATTGATGATTTAATATAGTCAATGACAGACGATTCCATTTGTACTAGATAAAGTGTCTGCGGTTTGTATCAATCATAATAGAGTTATTATTGAGCATAAAAGAAAAGCATGTTTAATATCATTAATTCCAGATATGTCGCTTTCCACATCTGGCATTCATCCATAGAGCAGAACCACTCCAGGCTATCATTTCTGCCTGTGTGCTGGTGACTCCAGTGTTTTTTGTAATTTCAAAATGTTTTTCAGCACCTCCAGCTAGGTGCAATAACAGTTTACAGATTACCTATGTCATCACATTTTGACAAACTTCTCAATCTGATGTGACCTTCATCTTTAGCCATCTGCTTGCCTTTGTTTCTGGCTTTTTTTTTTTTTTTTTTTTTTTTTTTTTTGATAAACCTCTGCAGCTTAAAGCTGTAGTGGTTTGTTCCATATTCCTCTAGGTCAACATTTCACCTGTGTAAATCCAGAAACACAGACTGAAATGTACAGACAGTAACCTGGGTTCAAGTCTCAAGGTAGTTGATTGTGGTAAAACGTGTGTGCTGTCATCGCTTACAGCAAATGATTTTTAATTGTTAAGGATTATCAAAATCCTCCCCTTCCCCCCCAAATAATAATAATAATAATAATTTGGAAAATAACCGTTGCAAAAACAGCCTTTCTGTACGTTCTGTCTTTTACATTCCTAGAGAATGTAGGGCAAAATTTGGATGTTTCCATAACCAAGTAATAAAAACCTTTAAGCGAATGAGAAGAACCCATGCAGCTTAAACCCCTGCATGTGCAATTTACTAATTTGGCATGGAGCACTGGCCCTCACCAGAGAATCCAAACACATGTGCTACTGCACTCTGGTTGATATAGACTGAATTCCTGGAAAAGCACTGTAGCTATTTGCAGATTTTTTTTGCCCCTGTTTTCCTGAATCCCTAGTAAAACTTCAAATGAGGAAAGAGGTGCCTATGGGATTTTGTTCCTTTCCTTATTCTGATGCATGATTGTATGGTTTTAAGAGATAAATGCTCAAAACCAGAAAATAAAAGGATTGTGAGCGAGCTTGTTTTTAAACACAGAGCACAAGATTCCTTGCTATATTGTTCAAATCGGAACATTGGTGAGGCATTCTTTTACATGTAGTCGTAGGGGCCTGCTCTCTTTTTTCCACTGCTTACATGAGTGTTTTATACCAGTGGGGAGAGCAATCCAAATGAGTTGGCTGCCTGCCAGTTCAAACAGCAGGAAGTTTACTGATGCTGGAAGCTTTATTTATTTTGTGTTTTATTTTGGAAGGAGGAGTAAAGAAGGCTAATAACATTTCAGGGGCAAAGACTGAGTTGCTGTCCTGCACTTCAGGCTCTGCTATCAACCAAGCATTGCAACATTTCCTATACTGCAAGTTCAATTTAAAGATCAAATCCGCCATTACCTCCTCCTCTCCTACCGTCACTCCCCCTCCAATGGAACAGACAAGGAAACTAAATCATCTGAGTAACTACTACTATATAAACATGTATTGCAGTCAGGGGAGGGTAGCAGTAACTAGTTTGTAGACCCCGCTTAATTCAGTGCAAAATAATAGGTTGTTTGCGTAGCTTTTTTCCATATATTACTTGGAAAAATTAAATGAATAGATAAACAGAAATTACACCAGATTTCAAAAAATCTTTGCCATTTATAGGAGAAACTTATAGGAAACCTTGTGAAATTTTAAAACCAGCTAAATATCTGATGTGTACAGATGCAGTTTATGCTTTACAGAAGGGGTGACACAAACCCCACAAAACCTTTCCCTCAGAGCATCCAAGTACCATATAAGCTGCCCCGAGGGACTGAGAATAAGCAAAAACATCCTTGCAAGCTGTTATTGGCAGAAGACATGCTCTACCAGCCTTATCATCAGCAACAGCAAATCTCAGGGACCTCAGGTAAAGACCTCCAGCCACAGCCGAAGTTGCTTGAATGACCAAAGCAGTTCTACATGTGAAACCACCACAACCAGCATTCTTAAGGCAACTCACCCTCTTGGCTCCTACTTCTACTTATACATGAAATGGTCAGCCACTTAAAAGAAAAAAATAAAATAAAATAAAATAAAATAAAATAAAATAAAATAAAATAAAATAAAATAAAATAAAATAAAATAAAATAAAATAAAATAAAATAAAATAAAATAAAATAAAATAAAATAAAATAAAGAAGAGCTACCAAGGAGGATACAAGGAGCAAACATTACCTTACTTTGGTCACTACTTTTCACAATAAAAACACTTTAATTGTTGGGAAAAAAAATAAAGGTAAAAACATAAGTATTCAAAACAGGAAGCAATAAATATAAAATATTGATTCTGAATATAGCATATGGCTTAAAGCAGTAGTCATCAATCATCATAGTAACTCAGATACACAGCTAAATCTGTCTGAAGAGAATAACAGGTGCCTGATTCCACAGTAGCATTAGACCCATAACACAGTTATTTTGTTCTGCATGTTGTATTGTATATATTCCCACCCATACATGCATTTGTGTGCATGCATGTGCATAAGGGTAAAAGGGAAGAAGTCCTGCCAGTGAGTTAAAAAATAATGAAAAATATGTTTTCCATTCTTCAGGGTAATCTTGACATAAAATAAGAAACTACTTTCCTCTAACTGTGCCCATTGGAAATTACCATCAAGCTACAGGACACCTACCTTTGGTCTTTGCATCTGCAGCATGGGACACTGGAGGAAATATCTGGTTTCACAGGCATCAGATGACATTAGCGTGCTTGCATCATACTCTCTTCTAAGTCATCCCATGGCAAATCTATCTAGCATCTTTTGAAAGAAATAAAAAAACTCCCAAAACCTGAAAGGAAAAGACCATTCAAATTATCCTTTTGCATATTAAAACATTTGGTTAAAATAACTGGCTACTGGTAAAAGAAAAGATAAGCTCTGAAGGAAGATCTGGGAAGAGATGCAAAAATGGGATACATTGGATTACAGCAGTGAATATATGGGTAGAGAGATTTAAAGAGTGAATTATTGTCTGAATAAGATTTCCAGTCTTGGAAATTAAAAGGTTCAGAGAAAGCTCTTGAAATCAAAAATATGAGAGGGTGCTGACAGTACCATATAAAATGCAGAAGGTGAAATTGTCTGTATTGTTAGGAGATAAAAAGAAGAGTAATGACTTCTTTAAGTGAGGTGTAGATAAGGAGCTATAATATAAACTGAAGAGCTGGCCATGAAGAGATACAGCCAGTGGTCACTCTGTCCTTCGGTGTATATATCTGGTACTTTCCACCCAACCTGGACATGGTTTGGCCAAGGGAAAGCACGTGTTGGTTCCTGGGGAGGGCGCAGGGATCCAGTTTTCTTCACCATCCATTCCCATTCAGACCATAACAGCAGCAGCATGGACATGATGTACAGCTATTTGCAGTCACAGCCAGTCCCTCCAGACCACAGTGCTCAGCAACAAACTTAAATTTCCCTGACCTGCAATGAAAACTAAAAGTAATCAGAAGTGTAAAATAAGAGAGAATAATAACAATGGAAATCGTTACGTAATACTGACAGGGGCTGAGGACAGTATGAGAAAGGGTGAAGGAGGCATGTGGCAGTTTTACCTTTGGGTTGGTACCGGCAGAACATCTCCAGCAGGCATGCAGATGAACTGTGCAGCCCTATGTCACGGTGAAGCTGGATTCCTCAGGCTGTCAGAGCCCAGCCTTGCTGTCTACACAATTTTGCAAGAAATCTGTTTTCTGGCTAATTTTGGAAGCCAGCTGTGATTTACATCTCCCTGTCCAGCAGCAGGATTTTCTCATGAGAATCAGACTCTTTTCAAGTTCAGGACTGCCTCTAAAATCTCAAGATGTTTGGTTAAAGTGACATTTCAGCCACTTCCCTTCAGCAAAAGTGACACTGAACACAATAGCAAAAGAACTGAGAGAGGGCCATATGTAGACAGGCAAGAAAATAAGACTCAAGAGCCAGTGCTGTGTGGAACCACTTAAAGTCAAGACATTATTTTATTATTTCTCGCCTTTCAAGCAAATACGTATCTTTTGTGTCCACTCTTTAGGGTCACATGGGAGAGTGAAACCTTGGAGACCGGAAGGAAAGAGAAAATAACAGACCTTGCCATAGTGGCCACAATCCTGAGCAGTTCCTCCTACTTCCCCCTCCCCCCCAATATTATGAGTTAGCTTCTTGTGCAAGAATACAGCTTTTAAAAACCATAGTGAATTCCTTTTCTAATTTATAAGAGTCAGCTTTGCTTTAAAACACTGTTAATCACTTACATTTGTGTTTTTTTACAAAACTGAAACAAATATCTGTAAAGGTGTTGTGGGGCACATCGCCGTACATCTTGCATACTTACACACATATGCTTTAATATATACACAGTTACATCCATAGTATATTATTCAACAAGAAACTGCACTGAAGTTCAATTCAACCTTGTGGTTCAAAACCACCCAGCAATTTTTTTTGTTTTTTTCAATACAGGTCATGCATTCAGTCATGCATTCAGTTCTATCAAAATGATGCAGTTGATCTGATTACTAGTAACAAAAGTAATTAACTTCAGTTCAGGGTCGTTATAATTGCACTGCTACTGACTTCACAGACTCCAGAAAAATATAGGAGTATTGTTGAGGGGAGATCACTGCACTGCAGCCCCAGTAAGCACCAGTTCATGTCTTTGAGGCCTCCCCACGACTTTTATGCTGGCATATTATCACCCCTTCATCTTATAAACAGTCTGCATTTGCTTCCCTGCAGTTTAACACTACTTTTCTTCCTTTTCTTACTTTGTTGTTTGGCTGCTGCTCCACCCGCAGCATCACACAAGGCCAAGGGCCTCTTTCCCTATCACAAGGGTTTTGCATAGTTTCCCCAGGCCCTCGGGTTTCCTTCTTCAGACCTCCTCTAAGCATTTCCTTGTCTGCAACCTGTACCTTTTCCACCATCAGATATCCTGCTCTGCTCGTTCAATCTACACATTTCTGATACCTTTTTTGCTTTTAAGTGCTAAAACCATAGGTTCCTCTTCCTCTTGTTCTCTCTCACTTGCTGCTCAGTAATGAATAAGTAGGCTCAGAAGGACCATTCACAGGGAACAAACCTACAGTGAGCAGGGCAGAGATGGAAAGAAATTAAGGTTTAAGAGTACCTGAATGATGCTATTGGTGATAGCACACATTAACTTGGCTGGCTCAAGCTCTCCAGATATCTCTGGATGCATGGATTTGCACTGGAGTGAATCTCAGGCTTTTTTGGTCTGACATTCTCAACATGTGGAAAAATCACCTGTACTTAAAACAACTTGCAGAGAAATCTGCTCATATCAAGGAAATGCAAACAAAGATGATTGATTCAGAGTCTGAATACTCGGGTGGCAAATTATCTCTCAGATGATGTAGATATACAATCCCTGGCTTGCTCTAGTCTGCTGGGTGTCATACACAAGGATTCATGAGAGCAAATACTGTTAACAGTGCTCATATGCCTAGCCTGCATAGTCCTGGGTTCCAGCACACTCCAGTATCCCAGTGAGCTGGACAACAGCTTGACATCATAGCTTTGATGGGATTTTCACCAGCATGCTGCCCTAAAATCACAATGAAGAACTCAGACCTCATCTCCTAGAATGCCCTTAAGCCAGTGTGATATGCATGTGTTCTTTATCAGATAGACCAAAAAGCTCAATTAAAAAATGAAGAAGAGTCCAATTCAGAGCGTTAGTCATCCTTTCCCTTCATATCATAGGATCTTTTTTAAATAAAAATGCACTGCAGTATGTATTAAAGCCAAGGTTGTGAAAAATCAAAACATCTTTGATCAAACTTGTTGGAAATTAAAGAATATGAACCTTAAGAACCCACATTATATAAACAGATAATAAAGTACAAATGAATAGATTAACTGCTACCCCACTTTGCATCATGCACATGCACACCTACAGTGCAGTAATATACATTACTGAATAATAAATCACACTTTGATCCAAGTAACCCAAAGCATTTTACAAACACTAATTAAAACTTGAAATTTCTCTCTCAGGTACTTAAATAGCAATGTACATAATTTGTAGGTAGAAAAAGCAAGCCAACGGAAAGGTAAATTGACTGAGAATCAGAGGAGGAATCTGAAAAACCAGTAAGATTATATGAGTCTGTACCCCACTTTGTGCAAACTAAGGGAATGTGTCCTTCCTGAATCTAAAGAACCTGAACATTAACATAACTCTGAAAAGATTTTCCAGAAAATTACTAGTCAGAGTTTACTTAATTAATATAAATTCTAAGCATTTGTTTTAAAATAGGCTTTATTGCTCCACCTTTTTCTGATATTTCAGGATTCTTGATGGAAAAAGGCTCATAATAGGAACCAGCTCAGCACCACCTCAGTACAGCAGCACATGTTCTCCCACAGTGACCACTAATTGGTCCTCCATGGCAGGTGCTGCTGCCTGCAGGAATTTGCATTGCATTGCGAAGAAGCACAGAAATGAAAAAATAATTACAGAGCAGCTAAGGAGAGAGAATGTTGCCACAAGCAAAGTGTGATCCCTCAACAGCCCGGCCTCTCCCCAGGCTCTGTTGTGCATTGCATGGTGGCAGCAGGGCCAGAAGTGCCCACTGCCCCACCTCTGGCTACACAGGCAGCACCGATGGGCTCACCCATCCTTCTCCACCCCATCCGTGGAGCTAACATTTTGCCTAACTGAAACTGTAACTGCTCTCATGAAACGATCCAAACTGCAAAATAACCAAACTAAAGTAAAATAAAAAAATAAAAATTAAATAAAAATGGCCTTCCTTATTTTTGAATTTTTTTTCTCTGCCTATGAGAAGGGCTTGTTCCTCAGCACCGAGTGAGAAGGGACAGGAGGAGGGAGGCAGCTCTATAGGTGTGCAGGAGCGGTCCCTCAGATAGAGTTTTCTGCTTGAATTGCTCATAAAACTTGCAGAGCACCGGGGGCAGCTTGATGACATTCCTGGGGTATTTAACATTATTGATCTTTTTTGACAAATGAGTAATGTAACATGCTCATTACCATTAATCATCCTTTTTCTAATTCAGGTAAACAAGGGGTTGTTTGGCTCATGCTCAGCTAATATCTGTTTTTGTAATTATTTTTACAAGGATCCTGTTTGATGAAATTCAAATCTGTATTTATTTGGAAAATAAAATATTGATGCCCTTCTCATTTTAACCAAGTATTCCATAAAGGATCAAATTTCCTAATTGTGCTATTAAAAAACAAACAAACAAAAAAAAAAAAAAAACCAAGGAAACAAACATGCTATTATGCCTTAGAACTACATTTTAATTCTAGTTCTGCTGTTTTTGGCTCTGCTAACATGGAATTCAGCAGCAAGCTTCACAATAAGGCCAGGCAGAGAACAATCACATTCCCATCCTGTCTCTTGCCTCTGGCAGCTGGGTTTTTATTAGGTGCAGTTAAAAACCCCATATGTTCCCACCACCCAGTGCTCATGGGCTGCCCAGTGCTTGCTGCTCCCAGAGGAGTCTGCTTCCCTCCCCAGGCACTTGTGGTGGTGTGAGACAAGGGGATGCACAGCTGCCAGCTGTGGCACCAGCTCCTGCCTTGCTCCCAGCAGAGAGGAGCATCCCAGTCCCTCACAGCACCCTCTTTGCCTGGTGTGTCAGCTGCCCTGAAAGGAAGAGTCACCAAAATACTGCTATTTTCTCAACATATCCTTC
Organism: Excalfactoria chinensis; assembly: GCF_039878825.1. Lineage (NCBI taxonomy): Eukaryota > Metazoa > Chordata > Aves > Galliformes > Phasianidae > Excalfactoria > Excalfactoria chinensis. The sequence goes on from NC_092831.1 coordinate 15,411,779, forward strand.
CTTGAGCCCACAGCACCAGCAACGCTTCCCATGCACCCAGCTTTTCTGCTGTTTGCAGCTACATCTTCCAAGAAAGAATGAAGGTGATATTTTCCCCATTACCACATTAGTACTCCAATGCTGCTTTGTGTGTACTGTTCTGACAAACTCATCAAAGAACGATTTAAATAGAGATGTAAAACCACATTTACTTATTCTAATAAACATACCAGTAAGACTTCTGCTGTGATACCTCTGTTTCCTGAAAACCAACATGCCCTGAAATAGTATTGAAAGGAACAATTGCTTGAAAGTTTTTAGAAAACAGTATGTATTGAAGATCCAGAAAGTCATACTAATAGGAAACCTCTACAGCACACAGCTCCATAGAGGATAAAACTATGAAAAATGCTCATTTTTGTTTTAAAAATACAGTATGAAGTATTTAGCATGTTATCTAAAGAACGGAGCAGAGGTAAAGATGAGATCTTTATGGAATAAAAGAGTACTATTAGTAACATGCACCATTAGATAACTCAGAACACTTATTTCAATTTTCCAATTGAGCCTTAGTCCCAGTCATCACAATAGAGAGTCCTAAGAAGGGTTTTTGTTAACTGTTTCAACAAAATACTCTTATGCCTTTGAATGCAACGAAAAAAAAAAAAAAACTGGCAACAGTGGCGTAGTTAGACTTTCTGAGAATGCACAAAAAGGAAAAGAATGGTTGGTAAAAAGTGAATTTTAAAATTAATGTGCTCGTTACTAACATAAAATCTGTTCAGTTACCTAGAACTAATATAAAATCCTGATCATGATGGAACCACTATAAGAAATAATCCACAGTAAACATAAGCTCAGTTAGCTAAGATGTATAGTAATAAATACAAGCCTGACAGAATTTTCTAGTAGAAGGATTTTTAGGGAGCATGACAAAAGTCTCCCCACTGCCCAACTCCTTTCTGCTTTCTGATTTTTACACCCCACAGACAGTGATACCAGAATGAGAAAAAGCAGCTTGCTGTTACTTCTTGGCTCCTTGAATGTCTGATGGCTGGTTCAGAGAGGAAGTTTAGAAGTGAATTGCTTCAGAGGAAAAAAAAACCTAACAGATGATAGCTCTGAAACAGATCAGCTAGTCAAGAGAGTGAATTGGGGTTTCACCATGCTTCAGATGCTTCCTACAAGATCACATCAGGGAGGAAGGGGGGGGGGGGGGGGCTGAAGACAATGAATTGAACATTAAGCTACAAAGAGAATGATTGAGAATAAATCATTAAAAAGGGGAAACTGAGGTATAGAAGAGCTTGACATGGCAAATAGTCAGAGTGCTGACAGGGAGATGCGCAGAGACACTGCCCCTGATACCTCAGCAGTTGTATGCGGGAAGACTGGAAGACAGACACCATCCAGCTCCCTTTACATGCCTGCAATTACATCAGGACAAACACGTTTCATTAAGGCACAGACTGGAAAAAAAAACTTTACATCATGGAACTATCTTCAGAGAATGCTGCCAGAATGTGTCAGCAATTAGGGCCAGTTTGGTCACTGGGTGCAGATGTGTGGTGTTCAATCACAGTGATCTGGCTCATAGTTTCACTTGTCCCACTTTTCAAACACAGAATAATAAGGAAGAAAGAAGTTTTCTTCTCACATCTGTGTTATAGCCCCACACTAATTTACTAACTACCAAATCACTCCTATTATTTTTTTAATAACACCTAATATTACCATCATGTACCTTTGACATTATTAATAATATCACCTGCCTATGACTGTACACAGGTAAATAATTGCTACCAATCATAATCTCTTCCCTGGATAATCATCCTCTACAGACCTTAATTTTATTTGTAACATCTTTCTGTCTTTCTATGAATGAAAGGAATTTATAAATAGCATAAAGCAGAAGGTGAAATTCAGATACATGGCAGCTCTGTTAAAATATTCCCTGATTGTCTTAGGTTACCTGCTGGCTCTATTACTACCTTTCAAAAATCAGAAATCAAAGACCAGGGAAACGTTCTCAGCTTTGTAGTGTTTGTAGTGGGCTTCTTTGCAGCTTCAGAGAAGCTGCAACATTTTAGCAGTTCCTATCACTGACCTTACCTGTATTTTTGCAGTTTCAGCTTGAAGTTTGCTTGCTTTGATATAAATCATTGCAATGCTGCATCACCATGTAGCAAAATCACACAACACTATAACAGAGGAAGCTGATAACCTGGGCTATGGCTGATTATTATTCTTTGCCTCAGTAGAGGAAGGTACCTTGAAACTCAAAACTCCCCAGCACTGGATCCTCAGGCTCTGAATAGCTTATCAAGTTATTGTTCTTAAAGTAGCATGATGACAGGAAAACCTACAGCAGGCTAAAATCCCTGTTGTGCATACCTCTTCTATGACTTGATACTGAATGTAATAATGAAAGGGATAATTTGTTCTTTATACACAAATTTTGGTTCTGATGCCATAGATAAGGTTAACATGAACCCCAGCTAACTCAGCATGCCTAGCTTAAAGGAGCTGATGCCAAGCTATTTAGTGGAGTACAAAACCATAGTGCAGATAGTTATGTCCTAATTGGACCATTTAGATGGCTTGCAGATATTCTTTGGTCTTAAGAATGGGTTCAGATTTGCATTGATAAATGCAGTGTGGAGAAAGGTCAGTGTCAGATTTACATATGAGCATACAGAAAGCAAAGTCTTGTTCCTGGAAAAGTGACTTAGGAGGGAGAGGGTGAGAATAGGCTTGAACCAGTTGGAACTGGTTGAACTGGGTTGAGGTATTCTCCTGTTATTCTTTCTGTATTTAATGTATCTGAGCCAATAGTTCCAGGGTTATTTAGAAAGCAATTTGTTGAGATTTCCATGGTCCTGTCTAAATTCCTTAATGCTTGTTTTCCTTACAGGGTGCTGCTCAGCTGTGCATGGTGAATTCAACAGTTTACAGGCTATTTCTTTAATATTCCTGGAGGAGGAACTTCAAAAGAAAAACAGGATTATGTGCCTGATATGTTTCCTGCACAGAGTACAACCCTCTTAGGTATTGCTGTATTTACAGCACACAGAGTTCCCAACACAAGTCTTGCTCATATGAATTTGCAATAATGATTTGCAGCATTTTTTCAGATTTATTTTCCCAAGCAGACCTCTTGAAATTAACATTGCAACCCAAATCCCTTTGTGCAAGAAAATTTAAACACAATAAAAAATAAAATAAAAAAAAAATAAAGGAGGATTTCTTATGCATAATTGTTTATAACCCTTAAACTTATAACATTGACTGCTGACAAGTAGAGAAACTACCTGTACCTTATACTGACACAAGAGCCCAAGTTTTGTCTATTGTGACTCGATACTCAAATAGCAGACTTTTTTTTTTCCAACACATTATAATTCTCAGATGTGTTACTCAATGAAGAGAGAAAACTGGATGCATTGTGGGAAAAAAAGCGAAACCTGGTGTAAAGGAAAGATGGGCGATAAAGGTTCACGGTAGTAAAGAAATGCTTGCCCATTTCCATGATTTCCCCTCTATTAGTTTATATTTGTACCCATGAAGGCAAACAATGCACTAATTTCTGGGATGAAAGTCTAATGTGAATAATAATCAGCAATGACTAGCTCTTTTAAGAGTGATATCAGCTCCTTATGACCAGCAGTCAGAACAAAAGTTAGTATTATGGGAAACATCTTTATTTACTTTATTTTTAGCCAGGATCTCTCTCAGCTTACCCACAAACACATCGGGGCATGTAAATGGGTGCCACTGGACAGAGCTACTGTAGCTTGAGCATAAGATCACTAGTGACTTTGAAATCCTGAGAAGTGGGCTCCATTCTTTGTTGTAGGCCCGAATCCCTGCTAATGCCTACAACAGTTCTTGAAAGCAGTCAAGCTTGCATTATCTACAGTCTATTGACAAGTGACTTATATATGATTGCGTGAAACATAATGATGGGATTTAAAAGTATTTCCTAAACTAATCTCATCCAGATCAAATGTACCTGTTAACAACTCTGCTGAAATTCTGTAACAAGATTATGCAGTTATCCATATTCATATTACTGTCTCACCTGTGTGTCCAGGTCGTAGACTGGTGAACCACTGGGTCTGGCATCGTAGGAGTCAGGGAATAAGAAGCCGATCATCTCATGCAAAAGACCGAGCACAATGGTCCCCATGGTTAGCATTTTCAGCAGAAAAGCTGCAGTGCTTCAAATACTCAAATGACAAAAAAAGTAACACCAGTTTTTGGGTCAAATTCCAAATCCTACCCTTCTGAATGCTCTTTCCCCTACAACAACAACAACAACAAAAACAAAAAAAAACCACAAGCAACACCTTAAGATATGCGGTTAGAAATATTGGTGTAAGAAAACTGTTCCAACAATTGCCCGAGATTCACAGGAATACGAAATTGAAATGAGAAGTGGGATACTCAGTTTAGATGAGTGCAGATTCCCACACAAATGTCACTACCAGGTAGGTGAAAACCCTAGGTCTCCGAGCAGAAGCAGCAAGCATCAAAAGCCCAAGCTTTATTTGCTCCTGGGGCTGAGCTGTGGGGAACACCTACACATTACAAAATTGTTTTGATTTCCTCTTTCCTTTTTCCCACTCCTCTGTAAGGGCACTTTGCTCATTCAGGCCAGCTCTGATCCTTTTTTTCTCTTATTCTCCATCCTTTTTTGGCTTCTGGGCATCTTTAATATGCACAACAAAGTGTCAGTTTCATTACCAGCAATCTGTATTCAAGGATATCAAATTTGTGTAAATTCCACAGCATTGCACAATGTTTCCATTTAACCTGAATGAAATTCAAGTGCAAATGAGGTGTTAGTCATTCATGAATAGAACCCTTAATGTGTAGACATGTTTTTTTAAGGTGAATTTAGTACTCTGCAAAAGGTGTCAAAGTGACAACACTGAAAACTGAAGCCCTCTATGAATTATTGTAAAAGCTATGATGGGGGAAAGCAAACCACACTGCTATGTATAAGTCTGCTGACAACTAGGAGTGTCTAGCACTAGAGATAGAAATAAAACTCAAATATTGTGTCCCTTTAAGGCTTCACTCTCTGTAAAGGGAGTACTAGTCACTCCACAAATCTACTGTTCTGTGACACAACATTTCAGGGTATGGAAAACAGAAATGCAAAGTTCTGAATCATTTCACTTAAGGCACTCTGTAATGAGATCTAATAAATGCTGAACATCCTAAGGGGTGAAATTCTCCCTTTTTTCCTCCAATGGACTTTTGTTATACTCCCAGGATGATCACTAATTTGGTATTATTAAATGAGTGCTGTCAGCCTAAACTAATCAAAATGATTGCAAGTGCTGGAAATAAATATTACAGAGAAGGTTGAAACAGTACTTCCATACTGTAAATACTGCAAACTGCTCTTTAAACAAACATGTAATTCTGAAGTGAAAATGACAAGTGACACCTAGCCACTAGAGTGGATTCTGGCAGGCCATGGAAAGAAAGGCCTTCCACTGACTATGAAGGGATTGTGGCCAAATCATACCCCAGTTTCTTATCTGTAAAGCATAGGCCGTAGCTAGCCCTGGCTTAAAGTGGTTTGACATATAAGAAAAAGAAGTGCACAAAAACAATGCATGTAGTATTTTCTTTAAATATCTTTTATACTACATATGCATGTGCAAGAACAATTCTGCATTTACAAAATACATTATGCGTAGGAAAAAGACTGATGGCCAAGATTTGCAAGGGAACCTTATGAAGCTGCATAGCTGATGAACATAAAGATTGATGAAATTCAGTATGAATAAACAAAGACTTATACACATAGGAAAAACTCCTAACTTCAAATATGAGTTAATATTTTCTGTACCGATAATTGTGATTCAGCAATAAGAATACATGCTAGAGCCCAGGAAGAATTAGGTCAGTACTCATTATCAGTCAAAGCAGCAAATAAAGTTACGTGAATTTCTAGGAAGGAATAGTGACAAACCAGAAACCAACAGTATGCCTTTGAATAAAGCTATGATTCATCCGCATTTTGAATACTTCTGCAAATATGGTCTGGTTTCTAAAAGGTTATAGCCAAAATAGAAAAGACCAAATAGGCTAATGTACATCTGTACATGGAACAACTGAGTATTCCAGGACACCTCAGCTTGAAAAAAGACAACTAGGAGACAATGGAAGAGCCTAATCATGAGAGCCAGAAGAGAGTGAAAGGGCATTGATTCCCAGGGCAGCCATTATTCACTGCCTCTCCCAGTAAAGAACTGTAGGAGACAACAAACATAGCATGTAGCTATAACTTTCTGATAGCTGAGAGCGGATAACATAAAGCTATAAACCAGGTAGTTTTGCTAGCACTGACTGCAATATCTGTCCATTCAACCCTCTGGTGCTTCTTACATGCATCTTGACACTTATCCTCACAGTGTGCCAGAGAAATACAAGCACATTTGTGCACATATGCCTGCATGTGTGTTTTGATACAATGCTACTGCTTTGAATTAATTCTTAAATTAGTTTCCCCCCCTAACCCCTCCTTCCTTGTCAAATTGTAGATGAGGAAGGAGAGGAGCTACCAGCTAACACTCACAGCAAGGAAAAAAACTTTGTGTGACCATTTGGAATTTTCCCCTGATTATCATAGTCATACTTTCTCATTTTTTTAAATAAAAATCCATATCTAAACAGAAGCTTTATTCCTCTATCAGAAATGAAACTTTATTCATAGTTATTAACCACTATGGAAGACATACTCCTTATATAAATATCTATAAAGTAATGAGTCTTTCCTGGAATAAGATGCATATTAATTAGATCCTACAGCACTTGAGAGACTTTGGTTCAATTCCCACCAGTAAGGTCAGGAAATGCATCCACAGTAGTTAGCAGCTAGTTTCAAAATCTCAATGCACCAAGCACGATGGGGTCATTCAGTGGAGCAGGTACCCCAAGGGAAGGGTAGAACAAGAGCCAGGGATTATTTCACATAACTGAACGGGTAACTCTGCAGCAGTGACGGACTTTCCATTCAGAGCAGAAAAGCTTGCCAGCATGCTGTCCTTGTTGCCCACCCTCATTAGGAAGAATGTAGCATGTGAAGCAATTAATTGGATGATATTGGCTGGAACAAGATAAGAAGACTGGGGGGGGGTGTGCATGTGTGTATGGGGGAAACACTAATATAATGGTACAACACTAACACAGCCACTCTAAAACAGCCCTGTACAATTAGAGATAGGAACATCTTTATATGACATAGAAGCGCCAATGCTGAACAGGGTATAATAATGCAAAAAGCCTTCTACCCACTTGAATTTTAAATTCAGACGATGATTCACTATTATGGAACGATGGATTAAATATCTCATCTTTGCCCATGGACTGCTAATGAATCAGGCTCTAAACACGAGACATCTTTATGCAGAATATGGAATTTCCATGGGAACGAGATTCTCTGAACCTCTCCATGTTATCGGGACAGTATTTTTTTAATATATATTTCTGTTATTTTATCAATTGTGACAAAGCAAACTGATAGGAATATCCACTGTAGCCCATTAATTTTGTTTGGTTCTATATTGCATCACAGCATATAAGTGGAGCAAAAAATAGAGTACACTTACAATAGATTTTACAAGGTTTTAAGAATTGATAACTTTTTTTTTTTTTTTTTTTAAATGGAAGATAAGATTCTCCTGATGAATTCAGGTCATAAAGGCAGTTGTGTCTGGGAGAAAAAAAGTGCTAACCCAGGCTAAAAAAATTATTCTCTGATTATTTTTCACCAATAAATAGTTGTGTTGAAAAAAAAAATAAAATAAAATAATCCCAAGTCAATGAACACTCTCAATGCTTCATAGTAAAAGACACATTAGAAATGGCTGAGTTGTGAAGAAACCAATCCTCATGGGAAAACTACTCCATACAGAGGTGCTACTCTTTCCCCTGCAGCATTTGGTGCTGGCTACATGTGGAGCCATGCTACTTGGCCATCATGACCTCTGATCTGCTCTGGCCTGGTAGTTCCTGTGTTCTCACATCACAGGCTGCAACAGTGCATTGTCTGAATGAATTCAGTGCAGTCTATCAACATGTCATTTACTTAATACTTCTTAATGGTTTATCAGAAATTTTAGAAATGACCAAGTTACTCCGTGCACAACACGTATAATAAAGTGGTCTAGATGACCTCCAGAAGTCTCCACCAATTTCAGCCATTCTGTACTATTCTGAAGTAAAGCCAGTCTAAAAACTCTCTGCCCAGTAGTGACCAATTGCACAGTAATTTAACTTTCTTCAGTACATATGCTATTTGCAGCATAACAGCTTCAGAACTTTTCCCATTCCTTTACTCCTGCCACTGCCATCCCACATTCTTGTTAAGAACGGTTTGCATGACTTGAACACATTTTCCCTGCCACAGGGACAAAGAGAGAAGTCATTACAGCTTGTGCTTATGCACAAGATTATAACAGTTCTTGATTATGCCGAGTCTCATGTTGTGAATTGGAGGGAAGATTTTTTTAATGTCCAGCAGCTAAATGTTAACCATGACATTTTGTATGTGTACCAGAAAAAAACCAAAAACAAACAAAAAAACAAAAACAAACAAAAAAACAACAAAACCCACCACAGAAACTCCACTTCTTTATATTTGTTCATTAGCAAAATATTTGTTTAACTCTACTTTGATGCTATCACTACATGCTGCAGCTCCAGTTTTACAAGCTATACATATTATGGCTTTCAGAGCCAGACTTCTTTACCCAAGAATTTTACCCTTAATTAGAAAATAATCTACAAACAACATTCTTACATTGCCCATAACCTCTTCGCTGTTAAAGTGTTTGTTTACAATTTCTTCAGAGGAGAAAATGCAATTTGTATCAGGTTTTTACTGTAAAGGAATCTCATTCTTATTCTTACAGAGCTATTACCTGAGATGTTAAAATTTAACTTACTTAAGTTATAAATACTATGTGAATTAATAGTCAACATTGTTTGGAAGGTTTTTTAATTGGCCTACAGGGAGACTTCTTTCTGTATATATTAAACAGATCATATGTCTGAATTGCAACTAACCCACCTTTAAATTTCCTTTGCACACATAAACCTCAAAACTGTTTAATATTTTTGAGAAGTATCTGGTTTTATAGTTCACATTAGGAAATGACTGTTAGAAGTCAAATCAAAATTACTGATTGGTCCTTGGTGATGTCACACCAGTGTCACAATGCCCAATAAATAAATAGGTTTGGCTGTTCTTCTTATTTTTATTTATAAATTCTGTTTCATAACAGCAGTAAGATGCTCCAGGCCATGCAGTTCTTGGGGATTATTGCACTTGTCAGGTGTTTAAAATCACTCAGTCCTTTGCCTGTGCCTTATAATACCACTGGAGGCATATAATCAACCAGGAATGCACTGCCTGGAGTGTCTTAATGCTTTATTATGACATATCTAACTTTCAAAATAAATTATTTATTGGGAAGCTTGAAAGTACCATAATGATATCCAATCAGTAGCTGAGAAATATATATGAAATCAGGACAACATATCAGAAAGAGAGAGACAGAGGATAGAAAAATATGCCAGCTCATCAGTCATCCCAGACTAAAACAATGTGTGTGTCTATGCCTATAGACATAGCTACGTGTGAGCACATAGGAGTGGATGCATTCATATATGTACATAGATTTGTATATATTGAGCTTTACACACTACGTGCATTTATGAGTTCATAACTGACTGCTGATTCAAGACAGGGACACTCTGTATTGAGTCAATATCCCAAGTTTAAAAAAGAAAAAAAAAGAAAAAAAAATAAAAAGAGCAGGTGAAATAATTATTAAGAACTTAAACAGACCTCCAAGACATCCTGTATCGACTCAGTTAAGTCATTCAATACTTAAGAATCAGCTTCTGTATTTCAAGGAAAGGAAGCCTAGCTACATCAGCTGACATTACAAACTGCATTTCACATCATTATCATTACAATCGCTAAACTACACACATTATTCAAAAGCAAAACAAAAGAAAACAGTGTCAAAAAGAAAAAAAAACCAACAAAAAAAAAACAAAACAAGAGAACAAACTAACATATCAATTGTATAACAACCAGAGAAATTCAGTACTCTGGGGTTTAAATTTCTAAATTAAATTCCAATTTGTAAATTATTATGTGGAAATAAGGAACTCTACTTAGGCAATTGTGCTAAATAAGAGTGCAAGCCCTGCAGGGGACCAAATTATCTTTTAGAGAGGAATATGAAAGTTTTTTTGGAAAAGAGCCAGTTTTAGGTAGGGGGTGTTTAAAGCCTTGGGAGTTACTGTAGCAATAGAAAAGATTAATAATTTGCACATGTGAGACTCCTGGCAAGCAGGACGCAGCTGTAAAGAATTAACCCCTCCTGAGAGACATAAAAACATGGAGCAGCTGAGAAGAAAGGGTGAAGGGAGAATGCAAAAGTATGCAGAGTACAGATGTCCTGGAAGAGAAAAATATGTAAAGTAGGGTTGGAGAATGTATAGAGATTTTATTATATTGGGAAGGAGGAGGACGGGATTATTCTTAGCAAAATTAGGGTATACGGGGAAAAAATGAAATATCAGCAGAAAAGTGATTCTCTATTAATGCCAGTAAGCAAAGCTAATCTGAATAAAAATCTGAAAGCCCTAACTCCTTACTGAAAGGATACTCTCAAAGTGATCTGGCCTAAAACTAGACCAAACCGGCTTTGTTTTGGTGTTCATGCATGCCTGCCTCTGCTCTGCATGCTGACTCCATCATTCTTGTATGCGGGCAGGGTGCTGAAATACAGAAGATTCTTGCTGAAGGGATTGGAGGGCAGGCTCTCATACATGCAGAAGTCAAGCAAGCAAAGCAGATGTAGGGGTGAAGCATTGTGTGATTGTGGGTCCAAAACTGTGGAGAAACCCAGCTCCTGATATTTGTTCTTCCTGGCTGCCTACCAGATTAATTTCTATTGTGAAGGTCCAATTTTGCAGCTGCTCAGCATGACAGAACTGCACCCCTCCCCCAGCCAAATTCAATAGGGCTGGTGCATGGGTATAGTGTGGTTGCACCCTAATTCAGATGATAACTCTTTTATAGTCTGGGACAAGGCCAAAGCAATCCAATTTTTAGGCTGTATTAGAAATTTGAGACTATTACCCTTCAAGAGGAGAAATTAGACTTTAGAGGGCTGAAATATGGAATTTTTCTACTAGCCTTCAGTTGCTGAGAATTTTTTTTTCCCTAGGAAAAACAAATTGATAAAGGGAATGTTTGAGGTGATCATTAACAGAGAGAAACAATGAAGAAATTTACGCAGATTTAAACACAGCAATGTCCTTTTCTATTAAAATAAAGAAATGGTTTTGAAAGTAATGACTATTTAAAGGTTACATGGATTATCTAGAATTCAGACAATGGATTTTCTTTTATTGTGTAATAAGAAGAAACTTAAACAGATTACCTTGTTTGGGTTTATTGTGTCTAGATCTAATAACAAGCCTCAATCTCCTATCCCAGCTATAGCAGATTCTATTATAAAAAGAGAAAACTAAAAACAATACAGTTTTAACCTAATTAATGTCTTAGTAGAGTACTTTTTGGGTAGTCCAAGTCCACTCAAAGACACCTCTGGAGAATTCAGAGAATAGAAATAGTAAGTTAAGGAGGTGAAAGTGGTCCTATCCTCACTACTCTTGTTTTCCATCATCTGTTTAAGTATTTAATGGTCCCACAGATTTCAAAATGGTCCTCTTCCTCCTTTTCCACAACTCATGCATCTTCTACAGACCTCTTCAATTCATTTTTTTTTTTCTTACAATTTCCTGTATGGTTCCCACAGGATTTGATGCCCACTCCCCTTCATTCCTTTCCAAATCCTGTGTGAAGAAGACCAGCGGATCACAAACTCAAGCACTGCTTCTTTGCAAGTATCACTGCTCTACTACCTTGCTCCAGACATCTCTCTACCTCCAATCTAACAACCCCTCTTTCAGTGCCTACTTCTGTCACAGATCCTGCTTCTGTATATCCAAGCTACCTTTCTGATCAATTACAGTTCACTGAAAATGCCATTGAGCTCCCCTAGATTTTGCTTGCAAATGCTTCTGCAAACCACAGCTTTCCACGGCATTATGCCCACATGCCAAACAGTGAGTTTAGGTGGATGCCTGTCATACTGTTACCCTTGGGCCTTTGTATTCCCACGGGTATGTCCAGTCTCTACCTACTATTCATGGTCTGTAGGCTCATTGGAACAGGACCATTTTGCTGTGCATTTGTATGAATAAAAAAAGTAAGTTACTGGAGCTGATATTTATGCTATCTATTCTATGTAGATAAATTGCAACCTGATTGTAAGATGGTATTTTTTGAGGAGGAAGATTTCTATTAGAGAACAAACATGCAGTTCAGCTTGGTCAAGGTAAGTTGAGCCAAGGCTTATCTTTGCACAGTCTCTACTGTTATTACAAGGCTAAATATGAAACTCCAGAAAGGTCTCCACAAACTATTCTAAAATACTCATGTTCTGGGCTCACTGACCATAATATTGCAATTAGGTGGGATACTCCTAAAACTTCTGTTTGTAGGAAAAAAATAATTATATTTTTTGAAATGACATCATTTGTTGAAATATATGTCAACATTGTTGCCATTATAAACTAAGAAAAAGAACTATTAAACAGAAATTAAACCCAGACCTTGTTCTTAAACATGCAGTGTATGTATTTTTACGTCCTTTCTATTAACTGGAGATTTCTCAATCCAGGCACATTGCATGTATGCTAAAACCCAAACACACACACATACATAGATGCCAGCAAAACTGACAATTAGACATTCCTACAGATAACACTGATGCTTTCAATTAGAAACCACTATCTCATTTCCTTCTAAACAGATTTCAACCAAGTGACAGAAAGTTTTTCACGTCCGATATCATTTTGGTCCTAAATACTAGAAAGTTTCAACTAGAATAATCAACTTCCTAAGAACAAGTATCTTCCATTGCTTAAATTTAATTTTCCAAATGCTGTGTTTCAAATAAAGAAAGGTCCCGTGTACTTTAGCTCTTACTTACATAAGAAGAACACCAGCTCCACTGATGTGAGTCCTCTGCACTGAGCATGATGTGGCTCCAGTTCAGTCCTGGGCACCAACAGCCCCTGAAGTCATGTCCGGATCTCCTGTCAGAGGAGACAGGTAGCAGGAGATCATGAGAGGCCCCATGAAACACAGCAGCAACAGCTATTACTAGCCTAACTAAAGGTGACCAGATGTTGAAAATGGGACTCCGGGTAATTCCTTTCCTTTCATAGGTAATATCCTCTGCTCCAGAAAGAAGTAAAGTAATGTTCCTTATTTTAGAGATCTTATGGCTCACATTCTGCCCTCTTGGGTTCCTCTGGGAGATGCATGCAGAAGTGCTCCTGTCATCCTGATACAATGAAGATTTATATTAGATACCTGCAAGTCTCCTCTAAACTATTTCTGGGCACTCTATTTAGAAAGCTGGGAGGAAATTCTGGACATACCCAGTAGTCAGTACTTGTGGAATTTCTCATGTGGAAGGTCCTGATACCATGGGAAACCTCCTGCTAACCATGGTGACAAACAGATCACCAGCTGGGATCCTTTCTTGCAAAGCCCAAAAAAAAAGCTGGACTTGGGCTTCCAGCAGGGATCTTCCTGGGAATGAGGCAAGCTCCACTGGTCACAGGCATGGGAGGCTTCTGTTTTGAAGATCAAGAAAAAAATCATTGAAGAAAACAGCTAGAATTAGGCAGGGGGATGTTTTCTCCTCCCAAATGAGGACTAATGTGCCATTCTCACCCCTGTGATGGCTGCCATTTTATCTAGGTGCTGAAAGAAGTTTTAGAATTGTCTAGCTATGAATTACTAACATATAGATTCCCTAAATCAATGCATACTAGTGCAATTCTTGTTTTATAGTGTATATGTATAGTGGAATGATACAAAGATGGTAACAAACATGGTAACAGATATTCAAAAGGTTATTTATGAGGAAAAACTCACTGATGTGGATGCCTTCACTGGAAGCTGCTGAGGCAATTTCCACCAGGGAGCAATCTCCAAGAGATGCTGCCTTAGTGGTGGTCAGCCCTTAAATGAGGTCTAGAGGAGGTGGAGTCAAGCTCCAACCCTTCTGGGAACACAGCTAAATTACTCTCACCTGTGCTCCCACAACAACACTTGCCTCAGCTGATTAATCAGAGGTTCAGACTGTGATTACCAATTCCCCATTCAGCATAAAATTCATGGCTAGCAACTACAGAGGTACCAATGGATAAGTTAACTCAGTAATCCAGCATGCCCTCCTAGACTATAAATTATCTACGTAAAGGCATCACACACCAAAAAAAATCCCAAAGATTTCTAACAAATTCTGTGAGATTTTTCTATGAATTTATCTGATCATCATTGACTTTTCTGTATTTTTGGCCTCTCTAACATTCCATAGTAGTGAGTCGTGATACCAACTCTTTTATGAAAAAGTAATGATCTGTACTTTGTTTGCTTTATACCTGAGCCCTAACAATATTCTTTGGTGTACCCCGATTCCTGTGCTGTGAACAAACCCCCATGTATGCCTTTCCTGGAAAACTTTACTAAGTTCCTCATGATGAAATAGGTTTGAAACATTTGAAATTAATTATGAAATTTTTTCAGAATTCTTTTGATTTTTCAGCGCTGTCTTCAAATCTTTGAACTCAGAACTGAACATTTTTATATTTCCTGTGTTTTAATTTCCCAGTTTTGTCAGAAAGGGACATGCAAATAGTGCAGACAGAATTCCTGTCACACAGTAATTCAGCCTGGGATTAAGTTATAGAATTTTGTTATCAACGCTTCAACTCTGATAGCAAATTCTCTATATAAGCATGCATATATGTAAATAAACTGTATAGCTCATAGTATTACATCTACATTCATGGTACGATTGCAGCTATGCAGCTTCAATCGATTAATGCCAAAATCTCTTCACAATGTGAATTCCACGCATATTTCAGATTTATGGGAGAAAATAGCAATTTAAATAACCATAAATTTCAGACAAACTGCCACAGGATACAAGGATCTGATAACCACCAAAGCTATAGTGAAAGAAGGCAACATTTTTCTGTTCTCTTCACCCAAACAATTGCAAAGATGTTTTACTAAACCAATACATAAAGATGTACATAATTGCAACAACACATTCCCAAATCTATGCATGGTCATGTCAAAAGGTTAGCATGATTTTCACAAATGTGTCTCATCCATTTATGGAACTGGGACACAAACCACTGTATTTTCATTATGAGATTGTCCGAAATAAAACTGCAAATTAAGTACCTTCAAAACTGCTCAGTCAGGTAGTATAAAGGTGCTATGCTTGCAAAGGTTTCTAGATAGGCATTTTAATTGCATTAAGTTGTGACTAAGAAATGAGGTTGGTCCTGAAGTGAATATATTATGTAAATGCTAAGCATTTGAATGGAAAATTATTATTTTAAAAATTAAAGAAATAAAGAAACCTTTTAACTTGCATCTAGAAACAATCCCTTTCTTGACTATGTAATATAAGATTAATTTAAAAATGTAAAAATAACAGAAACACATGGGAAATAAATTAAAAAGTGTAAGGAACAATTTAACACCCTCTAGAAGATGATACCAGGCCATACACTGAAGATAAGTATGTGAAGAGATACTGTTTTAACAAAGATGAACATAAACATATGCTGATATATTTCCTGGAACAAGGTCTGGAGGCCCTAGCACTTATCTGCTTGCAATTATGATTTACTTTAAGTAATTTCTGAATAAAATTTGTCAGAATGTTTCAAGGAAATCCACACACACATGCACAAAAAGAAGAAACGTCCGTTCTCATGAATGGGCAAAAAAAAGTAATTAATAGCAGTATCAGGCTCAAAGTGTAATTTAATGGACAGTAATTAGTTTCTATTGAAATGCATTTTTTAATAAAAGCTGTAATAGTTGTTTGTTGAAAGAGAGATACTTTATGCTCCGTATCTGAAATCCATTTCCTGCCAACGTCTTTTCCCTCTCTAACACTGGGGGAAATGTTCTGTGAAACATCTCTCTCTTTAAACCTTGATAAAACTCTGGACTACATCAAATGTAATAAGTTTTAGACAAATGACTGTCATCTTCTTGAGCTGGAGAGCTAGAAGAAAGCACAGCAAGTGTGCTTATTTGCATTAACCACATGCATCCATGCGGTGTGTGTGAGGAACTCTAATATGGCTGTTTTACAGCCCCTGGACAGATATTTTCTTCTTTGTCATGTTAAGAGGCTATAAACCTCAGAGATGTCTGTCTTACACAACTTAACTCATTCTACTTGTAATTCAAATGGATCCTTTGACTTAGTAACTTCTTCAAGATGCTCTTTTCAAAGGACACAGGGAAAAATCCTTTGCCTGATTATTAATAATGTAGTTCATATGGAGAAAGTCTAAGAGTAAGAAGGGAAACATTTCTTTCAGCCTGTAGAGACAGGACTTAGTTGTGCAGTTAGTTTCTTCTTCTTAAGTGTTCCAGCCATTGAATAAAGAAATAATTTGAAAAGGAAATAGCATCTACAGTATTTGAACTTGCCTTTCACATAAAGTGTTTTAATGTTTTTAGTGTATCTTCGACAACTGAAGCAGACTTCAGCAAATACTGGTAAGAGTTCACTTTGTAATAGAAAAGTAGTCACTCACTGTGATCACTGTGTCTTTTTAGTATGCAGCCCAGAGGATTCAGAAAAAGATTACATTTACAATAATTAACATATATGTAAATGGAGATCATGGCTATGAATGATAAATTTTCATAGCAATTTAAACCTTGTTCAAATTAATCAACCATACAGACACTTGATTAATGAAAGGCAGCGTCACTTTAAAATGCAACATGTTAATATATATTACTGTTATCGCTGATCAAAGAATCTTTAAACATAAACCAATTAAAACAAAGTTCAATCTACATTTTTTACTGGTTTAATTCATGTAGAATTATAAAAGTATTATAAAAATTTACGTATTTTATTTTCCTTCATATCTATTTACTAAATTGACTGTAGTACAGAATCACACAAGTAATTCTGCTACTTCATTAATATGATTGGATCTGAAAACTACCAGATTAGTTTTTCAAGCTAAACATATACATAATGGCTGATTGCAAAGTGGCAAAATGCATCCAATTTCATACTACATTTGTAAAACCAGCAACTCACATCTTATCTCTCCTATTTTCAATTCCATTGTCAGCAGACCAGTTGCACACCAGATCTGCATGACTGGGAGCAAGTAAGTTGTTTAGGAAGACTGCCTCTGTGCACCTTCCCAACACCACCTATCTTCTAAGAACAGCAAGGCTGGGGAGTTTGATGGCAATGCTAGATTCCTACAGAGGCCATCCTATGTACCCACAAAGGTTTTGTCTAATTTCAGGTTGTTTTTATAACTAAGGCATTCATGTCATAAAACTGCACTTCAATTCACGGGAACATTTTCTGTATATTCCAAAGGTAATGCCTCCTGTTTTATTGTGTAGGGCCACAATATGAGAAGCAGAATTTGGTGGCAGTAAAGGCTGAGCCTTCCCACCAATATTCCGTTACATGTTGCTGCGTGACAGATGACAGCAGAGGGGTAGTCTGACAAAATGGCACCTGACTTGGAAGTGCAGATGAAGGAGTCACCAAATTCCTCCATGAGGAAAAAAACTGAACACACTGACATTTATTGACCTAAAAGTGGATGTGAGCACAGTGAGGAGATGAGGGGTGCATTTCAGCAAAGGTGATAGCAACATAAACTACATGCTGTGTTCAGGGTGGCCATGCACAACCGTCACACCACAATTACTTTTGGAGGCATTACTTTTGGAGCAGCCTACGCATTTTTCATAAATTTATCTATATTAACATAGATTATTTATTTATTGCAAAGAGACCTTTTAACTTCCAAGCTGAACAGAGTTCTTTGCTTTACCCTCTGAGCATGAAAATATGTATCATGTTTCTGAACTAAAGCCTTAACGAAGACTATGCTATGGCATGAGAAGAGAATATATGCTCAGGAGGGCGGGCAGCTGAAGTGGTTAGTTGGTCAATGCTTTTTTTATTCAAAGGCTACACAGTATGTGTCTTTAACACACATTAGCAATTTGTATCTCCAAAAATCTGAGCTTATATACAGTAGCATTATTAAGTGAGTGAAAAGTAGTAAAATCAAAATAAAATCTCTAATTTTACTAAAGAAGCAGACACAACTTACTGCTGAATTTGGAAAGTGGAACCAGTCACATTTATATATATACTTATATATATACTTATATATATATATACACATTATATATTATATAATATTATATATTATATATTATCATATATTATATGATAATATTATATATATATTATATAAATACAATGTATATATTATATATATAATATATATTATATTATATATATTATATTATATAATATTATATATTATATATACACATTTATATATACATACATACATATATATATATAAGTATCTGTCTTTGTGGAAGCAAGGACACATGCCCAATACTCTGATTCTGATATTAGGAGTTCAGCATTTCACTAAATCTGATTGTTAAATATAGGGACTATAATCAATAATTTACCTGTTCAGTCATTCTGTAGCAAATAAAATGTCTGCTGCTAAATACAACCCTTAGGAGAAGAAATACTTGTTTATGTTTCCCAGGCACAGCCAAAAACACTACTGCATTCCTGCAGACAAGTCTGTAGAGATGCAGCCCACAGTAGTGATTGTGACAATTTTCAGCGTGCAGAGTCTCATGGGAGGCTGCACTTATCTTACCAATTTATATCTTGCCCGAAATCTGTCCACAAATCCACCAGTCTGTTGTAGCACTTCAAACCAGCGAAGAACTTCAGAGCAGTTGTGTTAAAGAATCCTCAGTAAAGACCAAAACTGCTTTGACAACCTCCCAGAATTACACAAGTAGCTAATGGCTTTGGCAAGCTGCAGACCAAATCACATCTTCTTACTCAATACAAACAAAAAGTGGACATAAGCATAAATGCTTCTGTTACACATATGGGATACAGAAGCTTTGCTGCCTTCAAGTTTTATGTGACTGGAGGAAAAAAAAAATAAAAATCACCATGTTAATACATGCCTTGCAATAAGTATCATTTGTATATTCATATTTTTCATACATTTTTAGCTTAACCATTTTTGTGTATATATATACATATATATATATATATATTTTTTAAAACAATGCAGTATTCTACACATCCCAGTATTTGACATGTTGGAGGAAAGTTTATAAACACATTGCGCTGCTGAGCCATAGAATCGGAGGAGACCGAGACCGAACTCACAACTGTTTCAACAAACTTCTGTTCAATTACATATTCTTCTGAAAGTGCTGCAGAAGGTCTAGTTGAGAACAGCTAGGCTTTGGAAAAGCTCCAGAGATGCTTCTCCTCACTTCTTGACAGAGGGTGAAAAGTAAAGATGTTTATGGACACCTGTTCTAGAATTCCTTTAAATGAATATTTAAGAAAGATGATGATATCCTACACATTTTATAATTGCCTTTGATTTTTCACTCCTAGTTATAGGTTGACCTTTTCCTCCCCCAACCTCTTCTTTCTCAGTGTAGTTGTTAAAGACAGACCACCTAGAGCTCTTTCACTGCAGTTATATAAAAACCATTTGATTTGGAAAGGAAGAGAGTGCTTGGCTGTCAGCTGAGTTGGGTTGTCTTACATGTTACTTTTCAGGTAGAATATTTGTTTTCTTGCATTCTATGAGGGATTTTGTACAGTTTCCCAACAAGAAGTGCAAAACAGGTTGTTGAAGGGGGAGTAGAAAATCTTTGTTAGGGGGCAGTGGGACAGGAAGTAGAGGGAGTTGAGTTTTTATTTTCCTTTTCACAGTACGAAACCACTCAGCTCTTAAGGCATAGATGTGTTTGTCTGTTGACTTGTATTTTTAAATGTGCTTTACCAGCAAGCAGAAAAGAACAAGAGTTATAGCAGTAACTTAACAATCAAGGATTTATTATATCTGTACATACATAGAGGTAAAGACATATTCTACCAGTTTGCAACTTGTTCATTAATTACAGAGCAGTAGTTTTTGGTAACTGGAAAAAAGCAGCTATAACTTGGTATCAATCTTCTTTTGATGGAAACCAATAGTGTCTATGGACTATTTTGACACTTGACTGCCTGTCACCTAACATTATTGTATTGGTATCCAAGTCTTACTAACCCCTGCCATAGCTGTAACCACTTTTAATGAAGGAGATTTTGAAACAGAAATATTGACAACTCATACAAGTCTTGCCTAAACTATGAAATGATGGCATTGACAACATTCTGACTGAGTGCTACAGAAGTGTTAGAAACATACATTTTTAATGCCTCTTTAGGAATAAAATGCAGGCTCCAAAAATTGTTCTCGACAAAATTGGGAATATGTGTTGATATCTCAGGATCATTTTTCAGTAAATATAGAAAACTAAGGTCATTGGTCAAGCAGATACTTTTCCCCTATGCACCCACATTTCAAAGCTGGCCAGAGATTTCTTAGCCCTGGTTTTTCATTCCTTTTCTTAAGCTGAGTAACACTTGAAACTCAGTCCTTCTCATTGTAGGTCAGTATGTGAATGCCAAAAAGTTGGACATGTTTCCCCATGGTTTTGTATTGGAATTGAATACTGATAGTTTTTATTGCACTTACATTTATCAATTCCGTGAACATTTGGCAATGTTAACCTCCAGGTGTTGAGCTCTGATCTGTGAGGACCCAAACTCATTGTCCCTGTATTGAAGTCCAATTTTTACAATAAATTTTAAAGAATATTTTAAGAATATTTTTGTTAGATTTCCAGGTAAAAACTACATGAGTAAAAAAAATAAAAAAAAAAATTAATAGATGTAATGCTTGCTACTTGCAAGTCAAAACTGTAAATATACTGGTCACTGGATTCTGCCAGAAGGAAAACTGATTCTATTTTCAACTATCTACACAAAGGAATATTTTAGGTATGTGAGATAGAAACCTTTCACAGGAAACAAATGTTGCTGGGGAAAACATTCATTTTTCTGAGTATCTAACAGATAGCAGAATTTCCAGTGTCAAAGTCATAAAAGTCAGCTACATTTAAGATTAAAAAAGTAACATTTAAAACTTCATTAGGTGTAAAGAATCAGATTTTACTGTATGTTATTTATCGTTCAAAGCACCTCTTAAGACCCCTCACATTCCCATGCAATTTTTCCTCTTGGAAAATTTTTGAAAGCGCCATAATTTCACTCTCTCTTTATTTTATTGATCTACTGCATTGCTGGGATAATTTTATTTAGTCACTTAAGATCCCAATATGCCCCTGGTTACCTATTTATTACAGTTGTCTTGAAGGCAGAAAAGCAGTATGTGTATATACATACACATATATATACACACGTGTGTATAAATAAATATGTACACACACATATATACTCACATTCTGCTTTTCTGCCTTCAAGACATATATATATGCCTTCAAGATACAGCAAGGGACACTGATATATACATATATATACATACATATCCACACACACACGTATATATATGTATATATCAGTGTCCCTAGCTGTATGGTACTGTGGGAAAATACAGGATGATTTTTTTCCTTAGTGCTATCTCCTAGGAACTCCAGCCAAGCACAGCCACAGGCAGAGGAGCCTGGCCACTGAGGATCCCATGAAACAGAAGCAGACCTACTGACGCACTGAGCCACCATAAATAAATAAAAAATAAAAAAATTCCACTGAGTTTGTTAGCTTGCTTATTTTATGATAAATAAATCATCTCATCTCATTACACTCAAATGATGATCTTGTTGAAAAAGTTATGAGCTATTATTTGGAAGTGTCTATGCTCAACAGCCCCTTTCACCACTCCATCTCCAGGCCAACTGTTTTCCTTAATCCAGCCAAATCAGGATGCCTTCTGATACTAAGTCACAGTTCCACCCAACAGATATAAAACAGTTAAATTCACAGAATAAATTGAAAAATAAAATACATACAAGCGGGAAGGGTAAAACCCAAGATTCTCATCTGCATAGCCTATATCGATTTTTCTCCATGGTTGCAACATCCCTGAGAGAATGTACCATGTTTTCCCATTTGCAGCAAGAAGCTCCAACCACCGAGGTGCTTTCATCACTGCATTTGTTAGAGGAACTGCAAAATGTCAGAAATAGTGAGAAAGTTTTTTTGGTTTGTTTTGCTTTTTTCAATTTTTTTTTTTTTTTTTTTTTTTTTTTTGAGGAAGAAAGGTGAACAAATAAATAAATAAAGCAGCCCAGACAAATCTTTAGTTATTCTTATGATGTATAAGATGGTCTAGTTTGAACTCATATCTCAATAGATTACAATCCACACCGTCTTGCATTTGGCAAAAGTGCCAATTCTTCAGAGCTACAAAGAACAATATATACTTAAGTCCATTCTCACCTCAATCAGTCTGTGCCTGTGCATTCTGTGGGGGATTTAGAGGATGCACAGGTCATTGTATCAGAGAACTGAAGAGACATATTACAGTACATTATGCTGGGCTTCACCTGGACTGGACATACATGAAAGAGAATTCAGCTGCCACAGTTCCCTTTGTATCTCTGTTTTTCAAAATCTGAAAACAAGCCAAAAAGGAGAAAAAGAACTCAACTTTTTAAAACCCATAAAAAGTAGAGAACAGAGATGTAATGGCAGATTGAAGGTAAACCATGTTATTGTCAAATTATTGCACGTGTGGACACTTAAATTTGGTGTTATAAGCAAGATATTTACACATTCATTGAGAATTTTTTGACCATGTTAATTGCATTACAGGTATTTAATGAAATGGCTTGCTAAATTGTTAGAAGAAGAGATAATACTCATAAAAAGAAGAGAATGTGGCACATGGCAAGGCTTCAAGTAAAAAGATTACTCATAGATATTTTATATTGAATTTGTATAAATGATTCAAATGTATGTAAAATACAAATTAAAAAATTATCCTGTAACAAAGAAAAAATTATAGAGTACGATTTGTTGCCCATTCAGGTTTGCGTTTCAACACAACAGCCCCCTTCAGTTTTGTGCGGAACTGAATTTGAATTTAGAAACCATATCTTCATGCAATAATGTTGTAAACTA
>NC_092831.1:15440000-15442500 GCF_039878825.1 Excalfactoria chinensis
TCACCCTGAGTATCCTGAAAGTATTATGTTGTGCATCCTAAATACAGAATAAGTTCAGTTTCCAATTCTGCCCCCAACTGCACAGAATAAAAAGCGAAGTACCTTTTTTCATTATCTATTACATCGATTGAGTCTTGTATGTTAATGCAGGCAATGCAACTACAGGAAATGCATGTATATGTACAGAGCTTTCTTTATTCTAAATATCTTTTTATTCTTTAGAAACTACCTCCGGCCTCCCCTACTTTGTCTTTCCAAGTTCTTCCAGATTACTGCCTTAGAAGGAAAGCAGTACAGTGAATTACAGCCTACCCAAGTCCCAAAGCAGACTCGCTTACTTCTACGTGCGATGAGGGAAGCACATAAAATTTCTCACAATTTCACTGGAATTCCAGCAGCTATTCCTCCCCTAGAGGACAATATGGGCACAGACCCAGAGGCCCGGTACTGCACTTACCAAGGCAAAGGAATAAGCACTCAAATTAGCGTTGCTACATCAGCTGGAGTGTTTGGGGCCAAGAATGAAAATATTTCAGTTTTATCTTCATGTCTTCTGTTGTAATAAACACATCATTAGCAATTTAATCCATAGACACAACAACAAAAATTTAGTTACCAGGCTTGGCAAGGCAAATTGTAATTGTAAAACACTTTTATGCAGTTATTATTGTCCGGGAATTTAAAAATATATCAAAATGTCACTGGAGTGCATTCATCCTATAATATGGGCATAGTGAGGCAAACTGAAAAACCACTAAAAGCTTGAAGGACTTCTTTTCGTCTGCACCCATGTTTGCAACATTGGCTTCAGCCCACACTGAGGTTATTCAGGGAGGTGAAGAGGAGGTTCCTATAGCCAATGCAGAGCAGTCACTACTGCAATTGTAAAGATGCCAGAAAAGCACTTTTAGCAGTAACGCTCGTTTGGTGCATGTCACACACCCTGTGCTCTGTACTGGCCGGGCATGTGACTGCTTTGCAGTGTGCCTAGGATGCAGCACTGCACTCCTGCCATCCTGCAGGCAGTTCCTCTCTGAGAGCTGCTACCCTCTGCATCGTGCTTCACTTCCTGATGAAGAGAGTAGCTTCTTCCAGTAGAGTTCTGGTCAGGGCATTTAATTTGGGGTTTCTGCTGTTCTGTTCCAAGAGAAGAGAAGCAGAACAGGAGAAGGTCTCGCCACAGCTGGTACCTGCTCGTGGCACAGGGCAGGCTTTGGGAAAGACTTTATGGAGGACACATTCTGCACTTTAACACCAAACTGACTTCCACTCGTTCCCACAATACTGCTTTCCAAATACAGGGGAAAACTATTTTATTCTAAGAAGGAGTGCTGTTATCATTACAATGTGAAGCAACACGCTAATTCCTACAATTAGTAATTAGGCTTCAGTAGCCTCATGACAAACATACTTGTAGTAAGGACAGACTACACAAGCCAACACAAAGCACCTGCAGCCTCAGCTAGGAGCCCAGGACATGGCAATAACTGTTGGAAGTGGAGCACAAAGCTCATGTCACCATCGAGGTCTGATGTTGCTACTGCAGCTGTGTGAACAGTTCACCCACTGCTCATTAATCTGCCACGTGTCTTTACACCACAGCAGAAGGAACGAAACAAAGGCAGAAGAGGGGTATGCCTTTTCCCAAGCCAAGGTGCACCAGCCTAGGTAACACATCACAGCTCCAAGCTTCTTTTCCCTTGGGAGCTCAAAATTTCACCAAAACATAACAATTGCCCCTTAAGTACTGGAAGTCCACACCTTGGCAACCACTAGCTCATTGTAGTCCCTCAGCCAAGCTAACCAACATATGGAAAAAGCAGTTTCTCAATTCAAACATCAGGAAGACATTCCCCCTCCTTCCTTCCTCCCCAGCACAAGCCCTCTCTCCATCAGCACCACTCAATTAAATGTTTAAGATACTGCACAATATTTTCATCCAGCATCTGAAAGTACACACAGTAATTAAACCCCATGTGTGTTACGTTAGAAATGATAATGCAAGATTCAGTGCAGTCATCTTGACAAGACTTTGAATTTTATTCCATTTTCGTCTTGCAGATACTTTAGACATTTGAAAATGCTTGGACAGCACTTTTCAAGGTACAATGTAAACCAGCTTTGCCAGCGAGAATGTCACTTGAAATGGTGGATATTTTGATGGATCAGAGAATCTGCTTAAACAAACAGCACGTGTTCAGATTTTTCCTTGCTGTCATTATAACAACAACAACAACAAAAGGTTATATTTATCAAATTAAAAAAATAAAATAAAATAAAATAAATAGCAGCAGAGATCTACAAGGAAACAGTTAAAACCCACTTCCTTGCCTTGCAACTATTTAAAAGCAATATTGCTGCGCAACTAATTTTATGTAAGGAGTAGTTGCTCCTGCACTCACAATAAAAGCAAGGCTGCATTTTATGTGAATTCCTCAGCGCTGGGCGCAGGCCGCCTGCCTGGGCTCTGCCCCCAGCTCTGCTCTCAGAGCAGGAAGTG
>NC_092831.1:15452500-15637500 GCF_039878825.1 Excalfactoria chinensis
TAACAAGGTCAATGAGGTGTGTGTCAGTATTCTTCAGTTGCTCGTCCACAGAGTGGTTGGATGAGGTAGCTGCACGAAGTCCCGGGCCTTGCATTGGGTGAGAGAGGAGCTGCCTGTGCTCATCACCATGCTCATTCATTACTGGGGAGGTATACTTCCCAAACGAGTCACTCGATCTTGAACCCAGCGAGTTTTTAGCAGTACTATAGGATGGGGGTGTGAGAGCCCTGCTGGACTGGCTGCTGAATTTCCTTTGCTGTTCAGAGGACATTAGCTGCTTTGTTGGCTTAAATGCTAAGGATGATGTTTCAGCACTTCTGTCAAATCCATTCCCCCTGTTTGCATTTGAAATGCTGTTGTCGGGCATTCGATACATGGGACTCTGTGTAGATCTCTGTTGGCCATAGCTGTAATTTCCATAACTGGAGTCCATTTCTCCTTGCCCTGCCATGTAGAAAGCTTTCCTTTTGAGAGAGCTGGCTGAACTGTTGGTGAGGGCAGACGGCGCAATGGGCGTCAGACCATGGCCCTGGTAGGAGTAGCTGGGGACAGTAGTAGGGGGCAGAGGGGTTGGAGCAGGGATTCCTGATGGCAGGTAGGCCGAGGGTGGCGGGGCACCCCCAGGGCTGTACCCAGGGCCAACGGCAGTTTGAGGAGGATAAGTGGCAGATGGATAGCTGTAACTGGAGAGGTTTGAGGTCCCGTTGTAGCCAGGGACCAGGGCTGGTGGCGGCGGCGGTGGTGGGGGCTGTAAAAGCCCCGAGCTATGCAGGGGGGACGGATGAGGGGATGGAAGTGCAGGTGCTGGTTGGCCACTGTAACTGGTATGCAAGTAGGAGCCATTGTATCCCGCGGCGTATTCCTGAGATGGGAGCCCTGAATGAAGACTGGGAACAGTGTGACTTCCGCAGGTGCTGCTGGAGTAGCTAGGTTCAGCCAGGTTACTGGCCACTCCAGGTGAACTCCCGATGCTGGCTGACACGTCTGCTGGAGGGAGGGCCGTGCTCACGCCGGCTTTGCTGGCAGTGATGACATCTGGTACGCAATTCATGGGATACACGCTCTCCGAATTCAGCGAAGGCTGCCAGGGCTCACTTTCATTCTTCCGTCCGTTCACCAGCCCCGAGGGAGCTTCTGTGTAATTGCTGAGAATAGGCCGTTCAGCTGGGCCCTCCAAAATACCAGAGTATTTTTCTGCATACTTTTTCAAGAGATTAGAGGCAGTCAGAGCTGAGATGTCATCATTTGCCCAGGCATACTGGTAGGTGCGCTGCAGGTGCCCCCGGTATGCTTCCACCTTGTGGGCAGG
Organism: Excalfactoria chinensis; assembly: GCF_039878825.1. Taxonomy (NCBI): domain Eukaryota; kingdom Metazoa; phylum Chordata; class Aves; order Galliformes; family Phasianidae; genus Excalfactoria; species Excalfactoria chinensis. Next base: position 15,453,810 of record NC_092831.1, read on the forward strand.
GGACCGAGTGGTGGAGGTGATATCAAAGTGCTGTTCTGGCCACTGGGCATGCTCCGGCGTCCACTGCATCTTCAAGCCTAGGGTATCAAGAGAAAACAAAGTTAGCAGCAAGCTCAGGCTTTTTCCAAAGCATTTTAAAAGAGTTCTTAAATGTGCTGCCTGTAAACTTCTCCAGCAATCTGAAGTGCTGTACTTAACATCACAAATCCTTTACAAAACAAAATGCAGTGCCCCAGTGAAGCAGCACAGTCAGATTATTGGGTTTTTTCTGTTTGGTTGGCTTTTTTTTTTTTTTTTTTCTTAATTGGCACACGCACACATTTATTTGTCAATTATGTGGCGGTATTTGTTAGTTTAAATATATACATATATATTTACACACATACACACGATGCCAGATTTCTCAAATTAAGATTTGGTATTTTAAATACTCTGAGCTTAGATTTGTTTTTAACACACAAAGCATCCAACTGCTCTGTCCTCTCTTGTCGCTGTTTCAGTTTTATATTTTAACCAATATAAAAATACGAGACACAGCTGACAGATCACATCTAGGATACCTCTCTTATTTGGTACTGAACACCTAGTTAGCACAGTATAATGCACCCTGCGCAGAACAATATGACACAGACATAGCAGGTCATTCCATAATCCAACTCTCATCTAAAGTGGTCCACGACAGTTTCAAATCTGCTTCGTGGAGTGCAGCAAAGCAATCTCCCAGGCAGCGCTCCGTCGCTTTCATCACACAAAGCCTACAACTCGGTATGAATTACAACTGGCTCCTTTCTGCCTCTCAGTTCTGTTGTTGAGGCTCTGGAAAAAAAAACAAGCATGACTTGTCTATCGGTCTCCTTGCTTGCTCTCTCTTTTTTCCACCCACCCCCCCTGCCTCGCAGCCTCCAGGGTACAAAGAAAGAGGGTTGAATTAAAAAAAAAAAAAAAAAAAAAAAAAAAAAAAAAAAAAAAAAAGGAGAAAAAGAAACAAAGGTAAGTCCCTAAAAGTTCTACGGCTTACAGAACTGGCTATCAAAAAAAAACCCACTACCAACATAAAAAAAATAAATAAATTACAGGATGCAACTACCATTTTAAAACAATTAATCTTGCAAATAATGTGATGTGCATTATTAGCTCTCCCAGTAATCCACTGAGCATAGTAAGAGCAATTTACAGGCGTTAAGATAACCCCCTCCGACTCTTACCTATGCATGGTAGGAACATTGCTGATTTTCCTACAGCTGTATCAAATAGACCTCCTTAATCTCTCTCGTATTACCAAAAGTGATTTTTGCAAACAGTCTTGTGCCCTCTGGCACAGATTCCCTGATAAGGAAGAGGCCTAGTCGAAATGAAGCATCTGTGGCACTAGCTCCCCTCTGAATTACTGCAGCCTCTTTTGACAGCTCCTACCCCCTCCTGTTTCTCTCCCCAATCCCTTTAGCTCTTCATTGCCTGACTCTGGCATCTGACATGGCCAGCTTAGCCTCGCTGAGCTAAACCTAACACAGCACACAGTTTGGTAACAGAATGGCATGTTTATTCCCTTCTGACTCCCTCTTCCTTGTTTGCAAAACCACTGCACCAGACACTGGAAGTTAATTAGCAGGATGATGCTGTGCTAATTGTGTTAATTTACAAGGTTTTAGTCAAAGAGAATCATTCCAGGGCTGGCACTGCTGTCATGCTTCCAACTTAATGATTAAGAAATACTGAAAACAAGGTGGGAAGAATTGCAGTAATTACACAATAAACGAATAAAGCAACAGATTCATTTGCAATTACACTTTATTGCAGTTGCACTCATTTGCATTTGGATTCTTCATTTTTATTTTTGGATTCACGTATTTGCAGATTGCCAGATCAGTTAAATTTAGACCCCAAACTCCAAAGTACGTCTAATTGTGCCTCGCATTTTATTAGTACAACTACTGCAAGCCTCAGTCCACACGAGCATGCCATTGATTACTTGGGGATTTTTTTTTTTTCTGAGTGTTCTCTTTCTCCCTCATTTTTCAAACACTTTGACAACTTGAGAAAAACGTCTGTTAACAATTATACAGTTACCCTCTAACAGTTAATTCAGAGAAGCGTTTTTGACAAATGCAGTTTTGAGACTGAGTTTTTTGGCAGATTTATTTCTTTCATTTAGAATTAATATAATCTTTTCTGCTAATTGTTTCTGATGTTTCAACCACTGCCTTTCGAGGGGGTAAATGTATCATGAAATTGGGTGAAATTATAGAAATTGTGCTCACAAGGAAAAAATGCTATTTTAATGAGAAACCATCAAGGTCTTTCAGAAATCATACTTTGTTAAATTCAGCTGGAAATCTGAAGAACAAATCACCAAGAGCCAATTGCAAGTAATCAGTATCTAAAATTCTTCTACTGTCAGAGGATTTACTTCAAGCCTTTTAAAACAGGAAGAATATTAATGTTCTGGTAATGCAGAACTGCCGAACAGACATACAGGCACATTAGTCCTATTACAAACAAGCAAACAAACCAAAAAACTCTATCCACGTTCTCTGATTTGAGGCTTCTAAGGTTACCAAAACCAGCTTCTGTTACAGACCTGCACAAGAACTTGAGCAGCTTGGTGCTTCAACTAGTTACTAATGAATGGATACCATGAGAAAGACTCTTAGCAAGGAATGTACTAAAGCAGCAGTGAAACTTTAGAAAAGGAAGGCAAAGCAGGCACAGATGCAGCAGACAATTTGATTGAGCTGGTACTTGTACTGTAGTTAATGAATACGCTTTTGGCACATTGTCTTAACAGCTTGTAAAAGGAAGACTATTTAAAGAGGTAATACAGTAGGTCAGCGCGTAACAACATACATCATATACTACCACTTAGCAAGCTTTTCAAAATACCTTCTACAAATACTTAACAATTCCACCAATTGATCTGTTCCTTTAGAATAGATTTCAATGGGTTTTAAATAAAATAATTCCATCTCTTAGTGGGAACATCTGTTTAGCTGGTTCAAAAATTTAATTCTTTGAATTGTATTTGCATAAGATTAAATTATTTACTTTGTTATAAGGCTGCAAAAGAATGTCAAAAAATCTGAACTATCCATTATAAAAGGTGGGAGGAAACCACATCATCGGTGTTCTTTATTTGGAATAATTGGTAGATAGACCAGTAGATTCACATTGTCACGCTATCTTTGGATATGCTCACTGCACAATAATTTAAAGTTTATTTATTGATGCATATTAAATACCAATGCATTTAGCAAAGAGTGTAAAGGCAGGATTAGGCATTGATTAGATAAGCTTAAGAGAACAGGATTGTTCTCATCCCATGAAACATGAGCATTTATTCCAGCACATTGCCATCATTAGTGTTATTTGGAAGCATAGGTTAATAGTTAACCAAAAGCATATTTTCTGCATTAGTATGCAGTGAAGAAATCCGTATTTACATTTTGTCCACTGGAATGGTCTTTATCCAGGAGCACAAAGAGGCATTTCCTCAATTTGATATTAATTGAAAAAGAAGCAAACTTTGTTAGGTTTAACTCCCTTTTTTAATGACTAAATAATTGTTTGACAAGAGTCAGATGTCTGATTTGGAAAGGAAAAAAAAGTTGTAGGTTCCTTTAGTTATGTAAACATGCTTTCTTTTCCCCCCAGATTGCTTAGCATTTGCAGCCGCTTCCTCTGTGCATTTTTAATTGTATTTTATTAGTTGCTTTTGCTTGAGCTGACATACCTTCCTGCAATTCTTTTGTTAAGTATTCTAATGATGATATAAACACCTCATATCAAGTAAGTAACTTAGAGGTTTATTTAGTTATAGAACCATTTAAAATCCGGCATAACCCACAACCCTGTAGATAGCACATTTGCTTACTAACTCACTAAAATCCAGAAGCAATGAAGGCTAAATGCATTGATTTATTATTATTATTATTTTGCTAACTTAAGAATCCTCTTAGATCTCAACACTGGGCTGTGTAAACTGCACTGGTATGAGCTATGAAAGGCAAAAGGAAAGGATTCTGTTCTTTAAGTAAAGGTGCACAGTTATCAGAGAATTGCTTTTAAGATAAATTTAATACATTACATAGGAGAGGCACTGTAGGCTTTTTTAGCAGTATCTATTTTTCCTTGTCCTGACAGCCCTGCTATGCATTTCTCCTCAATAATTCTTGTAGTTGGAGCTATATGAATTACATTTAAAGTAATTACAGTCAACAATTTCATCATTCAATTACTCTGAACTCTGTGTTTGACTATTCTTTTTTCCCCTTCTAATTTTGTACATTAAGCCTTAAAATGGAAAATCTAATAAATAGTACTTCATCAGCTTCGCAGGCATAATTCTATATGGCAGAAGACCACTTTCAAATTCAGACTTAAGGGTAAAAACAAAAAGAAATAATGCCAAAGTAAGGAAAATAACAACAACTTTGAAGTCTGAATGCAAAAAGAAACAAGTGGCAGCCTACACAGCCTGGATGTCCAGAGGGGCTCAATCCTGCTGGACAAAGCAACTTTGTGCATGCAAAGATTCCTCTACCCCTGGTGTCCTTCGTATTGGGTGGAAATGCTCAGACCCTCACAGGATTAGATCTGTTACAGAAGAGAAATAATAACATGCCTTCATGTATATGTATACTTCAACATAACTGAGGAAAACTAAGCAGTTCTCCTGTCATGGTCTCACTGCATCTCTGTCCATCCCTGCAGTGTCTTAGGCCCTATCTGGTACAAATCTGCAGGTTTGTGAGTAAACCTGCTGAAGAAGGTTCTTTACTTCAGGGATGTGGTTAAACATGCTCTAAGCAACTGCTTAAAGCTCTTTGGAAAAGAGATACCTACCCCAAAGCAGTGTGAACAAATGAATGAGGTATTTCTGAGAACTGCTGTAGCCACTGGTACAAACATGCTCAGCTCCAAGTGCCACCAGGCTTCTTCCTTCTAGATTTGTCAGTGGACCTGGAACTTCATTATTTCAAACTGCTTACATACTTAGCCAAAGCTGTTCCTGTCCACTGAACTGCTACTTTCAGCTCTGCCTCCAGTTATTCAAGACACTGAGTATTTACACTATGAAACATGACGATTTTAGCCTAGAGATTGCTTCTTGTGGACATAGAGAGGTCAGTACTTCATAAACATCCACTGATTCACAGAGGTGCTTCAGTGGGAGCATGCCAGGACTTCCCAAATTTAAGAGAGGGCTGAAGGTGTCATTACCTGGAAGATCAGGTCCTACATCCACATTTTAATGTCCACTTTAAGCATGGGAAATAGTTGAATGAGTCATGCCATAAGCACTGTGCAAGACATAGGACATACAACTCCCTGGGTTTGTAGTAAATCTGATAATATTTTGTAAGCCTGTATACTGTCGTATGTCCCATAATAATAAAAATTAATTCAAGATAAAACATTTCTTTTACACTCCATTTTTTATTAATAAGCATAATTTCAGCCATTTGAAGATAGTGCAACTGATCTCTCTTAATTGGAAACAGGAGGGATTTTGAAGAGTGGATTGAGCTAATTATGTTTTGCAGAGGAGAAAAAAAAAAAAAAGAAAGAAAATGATTCCCACATTTATTTTCTAATTACTCAGTGAAGACCTCTGCTCCAGTCCATGAGGATCTCCTTTGACGTCAAAGGATTTGGTGGGAGGATGAGCCTCCAGCTGAGCTGCCCAGCTCTACAGAGTCAGCTTTGGAAGCTTTATGCAGCAAATGGCAACCACAAACCCACGAAAACAGACCTGGAAAGTGCTCTCAGCATTTTTTGGTGGGGGTCTGGTCTTCCTCTTATTATACATAGCCTACGCATGCCACACGCATGAGTGGGAGCAAGCTGTTGGCAGGGTGTTTACAATATGATTCCCATCTAGCAGGGACAGTGAAAACATTTCAATCTTTAAAACAAAACACTTAAATCACGAGTAATATTGAGGATCACATATATGTCAACAGCACTTAAAAGATAAAAGCAGTAACAAAAACGCAAGATATTTTAGGAGAGCGTGGAACCAGTTAGGAACAAAACCCCAGACTTGGAATCTCAAAGTAATACATCCCAATTATCTAATTTAAATACTGTCAAATGATTATTCCTTTTAAATCACACTTTCGCACCTCAGGACAGCAAATTACAATACATCTGCAGCAAACGAGTTCTCTCCTTCCAAGCCCCCTCCCTGCCATTTACATAAAGCAGTGCCTTTGATAATCACAAAGCCATTTCTGGCTGAACATCCTTTAGCAGATTCATCAGCTTCAAAAGCCTTACGAAACAGAAATAAGGAGAACAAGCACACAGAGGAAATCTAGGTCCAGAGATGGCACTCTCATATTTAGCCAGCAGAAGCAGGCTAGATCTGTCAGCCCCCCAAGCAGCAACAGCAAGGACAGGGCACCCACAGGACTTCCCTGGATGCTGCCCGCTGGAGGCAGTGGTGGCTCTGTGGCAGCAGTCCACCAGCACAAAAGCATTCTCAGTTATGCACTCCACACCTACAAGGTAACCACATGGATGCTCTACCATCGTGTACCATAAATAAAGCCATTTATGCATGTATGTGTCAGAACCCTTCCACACACACAGTTGATTTGTGATAAATTTCAGTATATCTTAAAATATTTTACTACATCAATCTGCCCTCACTGTACTCATCTGCTGGTAACACTTTTCTCAACCAACTAGAAAACACACTAAGGAAGAAAACAATTGCAATTAATTTTATTTTCACATATTAAGACACTTCTTCCTAGGCTTTACATTTTTAAGCTGTTTCCTTCAAGTATCTCTGAACACTACACTGCTTTTAAACAGCCCAGCATATTTTGTTATCACCAAACAAAGAAGGCAATAGTAATTTCTGAGCCAATTAATATTCATAAGAGCAGTAACTGCAAACAAAAGTAAGGATAACTTAAACAAAAGCCAATCATCCCCTTTTTACAGTACGCAGGACACACTTGCAATATATTTTGCATAGATGTAATATACCACCATAATCTGCAATTTATGCCTATGTAAACTTGTGCATCAATATAACTACTGCAAGATAACTGCAGTGTTCCTATGAATTAAAATATTTACACTATAAGATAGTCATAAAGGAATGTTGTTTGACCATCCCGCACAGATACTAAAGCACATTTGCAAGAAAATAACACTTTAGACCTCAAGCATGATTCTGCTCCCACTTATGCACTCACCCCAAGTTTCCAGTAAAACCAGCTAAAGTTTTTAGCAAAATTACATTCACTTTTTAATGAACAAACTAGTAGGAGCAGTCTTCTCCTTGGTTCTCTTTCCAGGTTCCCTTTCCAGAATTGGAGGCAGAGGCACATTTGCCTTGAAAGAAAGTAACAGAAACCCTTATAAGCAGAGCAGATATATACAGATGCATGCCCTGCTTTGCTTTTTTTCTCATGTAAACAGCTGCATCAGGTGAAACACAGAACAACAAACTCGTGTTTTAGTAAGTCAGTGAGAAGCAAAAAGAATCAGTTTCCAACATGGAACATTCACATTCTGAACTAAACTCTTCTGGCCAAAAAAATTATTATCTGAAAATTGTAATTTTGAAATACTGGAATCTATTATTTTTCCTTTTCTGTTCTTAACCATGACTCAGAAATTTCCTTAACATTTTTTTTTTTTTCCATTTATACTTAGAATTACGATCTTCTTCCTCGCTGCAAATAAAGCATTTTAAGACCCTTCTTTTCACGTATCATAAATCCATTAAGACAATTTCCTTCTTACGCTCACTTCCTTTTGCCAAATGAAGATCATCAGAACATACCACACATGTCCAGAGGGACAGCAGAGCTAATGAATATGTATGGCTTATGTCACAACAGAGCACTCCCCTTGTTCTGCAGTATCGACCTTCTCTTATGTGAGTAAATAACAGGTGAGCACTTGTGTACGAGGATAAATGGGGTTAAAACTGCCATAAAGGGACATACTTTATTTGAACGAAGTGGGTGTGCAATAAACGGAGGTTTAGGTGATGCTGAATTATTTTTTATGTCACGGTGTTCCAAAACGTTAGAAAATAATCTTCCTCTAAAACACAAGAAAGAGTTATTTGAAATATATTTCTGTCCAATTAACAGCAGCAGCACTCTGTATGAATCTCCATTTATTCCACTATGTTATATCTTTCAATTTATTTTTCAGTCACCCCGATTTAAGAATATACCTACGTATGTAATGTATTTCATATATATATATACATATATAAAGCAAGGCAAGTTTAATTCCAGAGAGTTATATAATCAGCCTTATTTTTTTTTTTTTTTTTTTTTTTTTTTTTTTTACAAATGTGAAAGCAAAGACCAGTTTCAGGAAGTTTCAAATAACTGTAGCCAGGTTGGACCCAATACTCTCCACCAAGAGTGAGAAAGCAGACGTGCATGGGCCACTAGAACAGTGCTCAGCCTGTAGCCACAAACACTACTTTCCTCTTAAAGCGCTTAGTCCAAGACCCATCAGCGCAGGAAAGGTATGCTTTACTGAGATTAGAGTACCTCTGCTAATGAGCTAAATGAGAACAAATACTGATTAAATTTATATATAGAAGTAATCTGATACTTGAGGGGAAAAAAAAAATATATCCTTCTTAAGATGACTCCACAGCACACAAAGCCTGCACAAAATTTGTTTGTTATTTATGCATTTTGCTTTTTGGCAATCTGCACATTAATTTTTAATGAAATAGTAAAGAGATGTTGCGTCTCACACTTGGATAAAAATATTCTATAGCCAGGACTGGGTGACATAGTGCATTAATTCAGTGTCCTTCACTCCTGGGACCTGCGTATAATTTAGTCCAGCCTGAAGAAAATAACTTTGATCTGGAGGCTGTGAAAAAAAGCTACATATGAAATGAGTTTTGGTGGGTTTAGCATTGTTTCTTATATACAAGACGATGCATGAAGATAAACTGCTTTCAGCCCGGGATTAGAGCAGAACGCTCCGGAGAGCCGCCAGCCCCGCTCCCCACCATGCCCACACAGCCACACGCATTTCCTATATGCACACAGGGCAGCCAGTGCTGGTGTGCACAACCTTTCCAAAATACCCTAATACCTCACATGAAAGGATGCATTGTCAGCCACGTACGTCTTCCTTCATTCCATTACAAAACAACAGCAAACTCAACACACACGATTCAGCAAGATGCTGTGAGACGCTCTGTGTTACCAGAGGGAGCCACGGTTTCCTCCCCAGGCCAGGGAACACCTTGGCCACACCACCAGCGCCGAGCTCATCATGCTCCAGGGAAGAGCCCTGGCCCGGCACGCGCAGCTGACCCTGCCTTCCTTCCTGCTCCCCCGCCGCACAGCAACAAGATTAAAAGCAGGAGCATAACCAAGGACCTGACATGCTGGAAACACTAAGCCCAGCTAAATCTTTTTCCCACTTAAACCTTTCAATTATTGTATTCTACAAATTCCAAAGATTCTTTCTTGCTCATTCAGTAAAATGTATCTGCACTAGCTACAGAAAAACGGAATATAGCTTTTTTTTTTTTTTTTTCTTGCTCTTGGTGTGGGACCAGCAGCATTGTTTCCTGAGCATTTGAAAAGAACTCTCTGGACTGTTAAACTGACCAGAGAAATTATCCAGGGAAGGGAAAGAGGAGGAGCAGGGAATTTTCTATAGACAAATACAGAAATCTCTCTATGTGTATGTATACATCTAAATATTTTACACTTATGAGCATGAGAAAGAATGCCTTGACTGCGAAATTTAACTCTATATATGCTGATATTTCCACCTCATTATTGAAGAGAGTGGGAGGGAAAATAAACCAGCATCTCAGGTGATTTGTTGGTTTTCCTGACCTAAAAAGAGCAAAGTTCATCCTGCAGCAGGAAAAGTTGAGCCAGGTCTTGAAGCACACTGTACGTCACAGAGTGCGCAGGCTTTTCAAGGGGTAGAAGGGAATAAAGCACTGCCTTTAAAAACAGAAAGAAATGACAGAGCCTAGCTGATAAAAATGTCACATTCCTTTGCAGCTATCACACAGATTCAGCCCTCTCTGCAAACAGCCTTCAAGAGAACAAAAATCTAAGCCCTGCAATGATGATATCAATAACTAGACGAGCCCCGCTGATAGCTTAAGTAACAATAAATGTAGCATTTTCCTGAAATTTTGGTCCATACTCTCATTGTATAGGTATTCACCTAATAATGAAATAGTTTTAAAATTTCCTTCAGGGTACAGAAGTCAAGCTCCGCTGATTAGCATCTCAAAGCTCACTACAGGCACACATTTGTATAGCTGAATAACGGCACTTGTGTTTGTATGATGTTTGAAACAAAACAAAAAGTACTATTTTACTTGATGTTTGATGATGCACATCATGAGAGTACTTTCAAACAACATACAATATATCACCGCTAACTGTAAGAATTTCAAAGAGAAGGTAGAAAGGTAACCTCACAAAAAGAGCCAAAAGGTTTTTGGTGTCAATATTAGAAGCCCAGACTCCAAGATTCGTGAGTTTGATTCTCCTGTCACTTGTCAGGTTTGAAGTAAGAAGAACCACTGAAGTTGATGATTTACTGTGAAGGAGATAAAAGTGCCCCACCTTTTCCTTTACATTTTTAAATTTAGGCACTAGCTGATTATACAAATAACATTCACCTGCATTTGGGTTTTGTGTTGTGTTTAATAAAAAAGTAAAATATATATAAGTACACAAGGCAATGTTTCAGTAAAATATGGACAGACTGTTCTGGTATTTGCCGCATGAGCTCAATTCCTAATTCATTTCTTATGTCTAACAAGGTAACTTTATAGAATAAGCACCTTCCTATGTCAATGGAATGGATGAATTTTGGTTACTATCACGCTAGTCCAGCGTACCACATTCAGCAGCACCACATCTTCTATCGGCACCCCTCTTTTGCTATTTCTCCAGTCATATTTTATGACAAGATTTTAGTTATAAAACTCTCCATCCAATTTTATTTCAAACAATATTATAAAATCCAAATTGATTTAATATTAAAAAAGCAATATGCTATCAACAGAAACATTACAATGTTGGTAAATATCCATCAACTATTAGCTTAAATTCCCTTTTTTGTCATTAAAGTTTCTCTTCCAGAAGGTGCAAGGAACATACAGCAATCGCTTAAAGAAAGCTAAACATTAATATAGATATACACACGAGACAGCAAAAAGCCAAGTTCAGAAACTAGACAATCTTTACTGTGGCATTCAATATTGGTAGCACAAATTTACTACCCTTGGTTTATATTGTTAAAAGAAAAAAAAAAAAAAGAAAAAGAAAAAAAAAGAAATGGGTTGAATTATGATGTACTGTGAAAGCTGCAAGAGTTTTGTGATCGCAAGTGAAAGATTTACAGATATAACAATTGAAAGGTGGATTCCACTAATCAAAGGAATGCATAACCTCTGCAAAGCAGGTAGGAGTGAATCATTTTAATTTTTTCTCTTACTTATGGCTTTATATTTTTACACAAGGGAAGCAGAGGAAACCTAAATATGACCCTATTTAGATATATTAACTCAAACGCCTTTGTAGAATTCTTAAGCAAACAGGATTGTGCCTGCAATGCTGCCCATCTAGTTTTGCAATGCATTAAATTGGACGGCTACTTGGACAGTTCTCTATTCATTACTGAACTGTGGAAAGGAAACACAGAGGTGGCATTTTCCTTTTCAACCATGTAATGCCTTGTAGCCAGATTCCAAAGCATCAAGGAAAGATTCTTTTTCTGTCCTTTTTTTTTTTTTTTTTTTTTTTTTTTTTTTGCGAGACAAGCTGTCGTAATTGAAATGAAGTCTAATCAGACTCATTACTGTTTTCAGCAATTTGCACCACCAAAGATGCTTATTAGGTAACAGTGTTTAATAAACCACTCTTTAGAAAACTACCAGTAATGAGCTCTTAACAGCCAATCTTTAGCGTGAATGTAATGTGAAAAGTGTTCCTAGCGCTGAATAGATTTTCACATTTAGTAGTGTCATAATTAAGCTGTAGAAATGGGTAGCTGTGATCAGAGATTTACTGCAATATCTTTTTTTTTTTTTTTTTTTCCTTTCTCTTTTTTTTCCTGAAAATATATTTTGAAGATACTTGGGATTCAATAACATTTCCAGAGCAAATTTTTAAATTGAACAAAAGACTGTTAGATTTGCTTAGCACTGTAAATAAGAGATCATTTGGGTGGCGCATACAGTACTGTAAATCAGGTATCATCTACCAGACGTGCATGAAGTTAATTCCAGCCAGCTTGGTTTGACTGCTCTTCCATCGCCTAACAATTTCCAATCATTAATATACAAATAATAAATATTGTTGTCATCAGTTGAATGATAATGAACAAAAATGGCAATTAAAAGAGGTACTTGAAGAAACACTTGTCAGTTCTCCTTCCCTGGTAACAGCTGAAAATGCTTGAGAATAAAAAATGGAGCAAATTGCTTGGTTTCAAAATAAAATTAGGTACATATAATACCATATATTGCATATAACATTTTATGTTTATGCACACATGCATATACAACTAATGCTGCTTTTCCTACATATTTCGGATACCATTAACTCCTACTACGTATTTAGTACCAATAAAACCCCAAGTTCATAATGTAAAAAACACCACAGATCTGAACTAGTAGCATTGTGAAATGTATTTTTCAAGAAACACAGACATCTGCAAGAGATAAGTTTTTATCAATAGAAAGTTCAATTTAACTAGATGAATACTTCACTGCACCAATCATACCAATACTAAAACCTAACAAATGCTGAAATAGGCAAAAGATAAATAAATAAATAAAATTGCATGTGTAAGCTCCAGCTAATTAAATATCCAGAGTGAAACCTGAGGAACAGCCACAGTTCTCTCACCAGATTGATTTGGGCCTGACACAATATTTAAAGTTATCAATAAGAAATGACCAAGACCACCTTTTTTTTTTTTTTTTTTTTTTTTTTTTTCTACCACTAGGAGAAATACATAGGGATGCAAATGTTGTTGTGCTTACTAGAGATTCTGTCAGAGAAGCTTTGTGTCGGCAGCCAAGACTTTGGAAGGAAGCGCATAAAGATGAGCAATCAATAATGAAACCACGAACAAAATGATGGAGACCTTAATTCTCCAGAACGGAGATTTTCTATCAGAATTCCACGATAAGAGGCTAAGAGCAAGCTTCTTTACTGAATGAGCGCTCTTACTACATCTTTTATATACCCTAGCCCCTAAACTTCACTAGTCCTAAATGCAGCTTATAAGCCTCTATATCTGTTTGCAGCTTTCTAAATCAATAGGACTATAAGAACTGAGACTACAAAATTAATGCCAGTTTCATTTGATTTCTTGGTATGCGCTTCTTTGCACTACAAAGTGGAAAAAGGAAAAGAAAAAAAAAACCACGCACCCTGAACTCATTCCCAGATGGGGTTTTGTAGCTTTCAGATCAAGATATCTTCCAGTTTCTTAAGTCTGAACTAAATTTGTACTCAGATCCAACATTTTTAGTGCCACTGCCTACTGTACCGCACAATTCCAAACCTCACACCCTTAAGTCAAAAACTTTCCTCTGCTCCCTGCAAAGGAAAACAAAATACCAGACTCCACAGCTGCTTTGGACTACCTCCCCTTGTACTTCTGAATAATGCATTAAACTTCCATCATTTGTGAGAGACAACCCGATGCTTTAAGATACAAGATATGCATTTTGTACTGTTGATTTTACTAAGCACAGATGCTCTGAAACATCAATTCCTCATCAGTAAGTCCTTCAATACCTTACAATATTTTTAGTAGTTTAAAAACTAAGGCTGACAGAAATGTAGCATCGGCAGGAGGCATCATTATAAAACTGCAGTTAGCATCCTTTCTTATTTCTAACAAAAAACTAGGAGGATGAGAGCCCTTAGTGTATTCCTTCTGCATCCCAGTGCTGTCACAAAATAAATAACTAAATAAATAAAAATTACTTTTCAGACTCAGATTCATCAGTATTTTATCAAGCCTACAAAACACTAGTCTGCTCACCTAAGGTACTGACTCCAAACAACACCTGGCTTTCTATAGAAATCGAGAATCCTACTTTTGGTATCCGTGGGTCTGCTTACCCTGATCCCCAAGTGAGTCTTACAGGACTTTCAACTGAAGAATTGGAACCTACCAACTTTTACACTACTTACACATTGCTATCAAGCAATGGAGTGTCACATCAGCAAGGGTGATAGGCTAGCATAAGAAATTTCATAATAGGAATTTTGTAGAAAGTAAAGGAAGCAGATGAAGTTACAAGAGCAGGTTAAACTCCATAGGCAGAATTTGCCCACAAACACTGTGAATCAGGGAGAAGGAGCAGTAGGATCCTACAAAAAGAACAGCAAAAGAATGTGCCAGTGCCACCTCTGTGGTGTCAGAGAGTGAGAAGTCTTCACTGAGGCTCACCAGGCAGGAGAGGGCAGCTCCAAATGCAATGTCTGCTGCCACAGAAGCCTAAGGTGAGCCCTGGAGTGGCTTGTCTCAGGACAGCTTTATCAAAACACAGCATAAATAGCAGAAACCAGAGCTCACGTGAAACCCACTGCGCTGTCTGCTGCAGCGGAGACATTATTTTGTTCTCCATCAGTGAAATTCCAATATCACAGCCCAACTTCTCCCAGGCAGGACCCAGCATCAATCACAGTCTGCCCTTCAACAAAAGGTACCATAAACAATCCATGGGGTGCCTTTGAGTATAAGAACACCACATATTTCTCTGTTCTCTTGTTCACAGCAATAATATTTAGATTTTTTTTGGATGGAATAGCATATAAAGTTGTTTCAGTGGGTGTTCTGCACTATTTGTTTTGTGGCACTCAAAAAAAATAAAAATCCACATTAATTGTTCAAAAGAGAAGCAAGCACTTATCCAACTCTTCCACACAAACTGCCTCCGCAGACCGATGAGGTTATGTGCTATTGTGGCACATTTGCAAAGCAACACAATAGATGAGTTTCAGTAGATGAGAACGTTTGTTCAACATATCCAGAATCCTTTCTATTATGGCAGGAATTATTCCTCACACTTAATGGGCTTAAACACAGACTCACGTGGTAGGACCTTCTCTAAAGGTAGAGCAGTCTAGTACACAGCTTCTCTGATCTGAATGGGTTATGGAAAGAAGAAAAATGAAGAACATTATGTCCTATAAAATACAGCTGTGAGTGTGCCTGGGGGTGCAGAGAGTTAGTAAATAAAATGCATGTGCAAGTGAGGAAAACATTTCTTAGCTTTGGAGAAACTGGGGTGAGTGTATTGGAATGTACCAGCATTTGACTTTTACTTTATTTCTCATAGAATCTATTTTCTGCTTTTCCACTACATAGATATTTACTTACTTTAACACAACTCTGTATTTTTGTCATTAAACAATCAAGTTCTAATAAAAAGCATAATGCATACAGCCAGTTGCGTAATGAAAAACAATACAAGGTTGAAGGGGGGCTCCTGCCTGATCTCAGCAGCAGATTAGCTTATGCCCCGCAGCATGAGATGGAAAATATGTTCCTCGCTATTATAGTTTTGATTCTGTATTTGTATTTTATATGGATTTTTAAAGAGCCACAATATAAATCTTTAATTTAGAGACTATAAATATATACCTATGTATAACTGCACATACACATCTGTTTCCTCTCCCAGAGCAGGGATGATGTTTTTCTCTAGTGATGGCACAGTGACTAGCTTGGAATCTTGCTGACAGAAGAACACAAACAGAAAAAAAAAACATTTTAGGTGATCCTAGCGCAGACTGTATCAATTGCAATCCCAAATACATGTTTTTCAGTCATTTCAAGTGACTCTTTCTCAGCAATCCCCTCACTGCATGGCAGCGTACTGAAGCATTATTTCTGCAGAGAACACAGTCTCATTCATAAAAAGGTAAAAACCATTCAGCTAATTGCTTTTTGTACTCCATAAAAGTTAGCAGCTTATACACCAGCAGCAAGGCCAGGATAGCTCCTCCAGACACAGATCTCTCAGCTGCATCTGTTCATCTGTTCTTCCATACCTGACATACATGATCTCCTTCTCCCCTTCCCTTCCCCTCCCCCAGTTCCTCACATGCATTTCTGCAACTGTCCTTTACCTCAAAGTTAAAGCTGTGCCAAATCGAGAGCAGTAGCACTAAGGGGTGGCAGAAAATAGGACAGCAGAGAGTTTTGAAGTTAACAGAGGAGCATCCTGTTCCTACCACCTATCAAGCATGTTTCTGGTTTCTTCATGTACAGAGAAGGCAAAGTTGCACAGCTGCCTTTCTTAGGGATTTAACTCAAGAGTTACAGAACAGTCCTTGAAGAAGCTCAGCCCCAAAGGCCTGTGGGATTCACATGGAGAGGTCCCACCTCAGCCCATCACTCTGGCCACCAGCAAAAACCTAATGCATCACACCAGTGTGTGGGTTAGCTGGTCTACAGCCATGCCTAGCACTGAGAACGAAAAGCAGAAAGTAGGAACAAGGAAAGCACATTTAAGAGGACTTTAGAAACTTAAACCCAAAAAGGGCAAGAAAAAGAGGCAGAACCTTCCAACTCCAACCTTTGTTACGTACTCCGTAAGACTAAGGCAGGCTTTAAATTTGTACACAGCCTTATTTAATGTTTTGGTTATTTATTTATTAAACTTTGCATTATTTTCATCAGGCACATTGCAACACGAAGACTTTGCGCCACCTTTTCAAGTATGCATCCAAAACATTATAAATAATTTTCTATACGTGATTTAATGAAAATTACCTAGGGCTATATCCACGTCTTGTTCATTCTTTGTATTAAGCACAAAGCTTGCCATGACTAAACTTAAAGGTAATTGATAACAAATGGTTAGAGGGCACAGACTGATATTTAAGAGGTAAGGTTGCACCAAGGTAGCTTTGATGGGCGATTTTATATTGAGGATAACCAGAAATGACATTTCTTAAAAAGGTCTGTATTGCTAAAGAGAAGGAATGCCCTAAATGCATCAATGAAAACTGCTGCTGAGCATGACTGCTTTTTTTAATATTTTGACTTTTTTCAAAGGAAAGACAGTCATGCTACAAATGTTTTTTCAATAAATCTCAGGTGAGTACTGGGCACTTCCAAGACCAGTTGCACAGCATACTCTTAAAATGATTAAACTGTCTCTCACAGCACTTTAAGTGATAGACTGTCCAGAAAAAGCACCAGTGCCCCACAAATTAGGAATCATAGCAGTAGCTGATAAGCTAGAACAAGCTCTGGGCTGTTTTAGGACACACCTTACCCTCATTACTGGGCTGCCCCTCTTGGAAAATCCTTCCCCTCCTGTAAGGTCATTCAACTAGATTATAATATCTCCCTGTAATGTTACCTCTTTTTAACGCTTCACACACTAAGTATAGAAATACTACTTACTGGATGAACAATGATCCTTTATATGCACAGCAAAAAGATACCACCTATGTGATTTAGTTGAAAAAGAAAATTTAATCTATATTTCTGACCAAGCTCTATCAAAAGCCACAAGTTGCTATGACAGAGAATTTAAATCATTTGGATGATTCCACTGCTCTCTTCCTCAGGTTGTTATTAATGTCTATAATTTAGGCCTCCGTGTTGCTAATATGCATGTGGCTCTCTCCAGTCATATGAATAAAGATGCATAATTAGGCACTGGTGTAATTTGTAGCCTCCAACTCATTCTCCCACTTCCCTTTCCCAACGTTCCTCAAAGAGGCTGCGATTTATGTTGGCGGCAGATCATGACACCGTTACTCACAGGAGAAGTACTCTCTGCCTGTGATTTCCTTAAAAATCACTGACAAAAATTAAATCCCCCAGCAAGTCAGAGCAGTCACCACGATGGCGATAAGAGGGCACCAAGCCCCTGCTAACACGCTCCATTGCTGGTGACCAAATGGTTAACTATGCTTGTCCTTTCATCCTCAAACTTGACAGGGACTCCTTCAAATTCAGAGAACTCCTTTAACAGAACCTGCATTTGACAATTTTTAAATGTGCCCTGATGTGTTCACCAGGTTCATCCCTATTAACAGGAAATGAAACTGAAATAAAGAGGCAGTCTTCGTGTTGACTGCAGGCATTTCAGATTTCGTGGCAGCCCGCATCTTCCCAGCGCCTTTCACATGGAAGAGATAATGTGTGTGAAGAAAAACAAAATTGTAGGTTTAGTAATGTCAAAATCTGATTATGCCAAAATAGAGATGTCAGCAATAGCAGAATAAGTGACAAGTGTTAAATTACCCAAAGAAGTAAATTCTGTAATTATTTACCTCTCTGGCACATGATCCTGAACAACCTCCAGACCTAAAAGGAACAGCAGGAATCATGTGCGTTTTTAAATTCAGCTTTTTTTTTTTTTTTTTTCCTTATTTTTGAGAAATGACTTTTTGCCCCAATTTTTTTTTTCTTATTTTATTTTTAATATAACAAAGTGCCACCAACAGCATTTCAAATAAAACGTCAGCATCAAGCTCCATAGTGAATATGCTGGGAGCTGAGTGTACAGTCATCTGCAAATGGACAACTTTAATTCGATTCCTGGCACCGCTGGCCACGCTGAGAATCCTTCTATCTCCTCACACCAGGGGTTTGCTCTTTTAAGCATTGCTCCCTGAAGGGAAGGAAAAACTAGAGAAAGAGGATTTCCAATGACCCTGCACAGATGAATGAATGTGTCAATGGTGAATATTGGTTCGGCTTTGAAATAGGGAATCCTGCAGTGGTTTCTCTGCTTCATCCCCACTAGTGAGTTCCACTGTGGACTTCAATGTGTAAGAGGCCTTTAGGGGACAGATAATAAATGGAAAAAGGGGTGAAAAATAATTAAACAAATAAATAAAATGGTTTAAGAGAAATGCCTTGCTATTACTATTACTCTAACTATAACCTTTAAATGATTTCTAAGATAATTTTCTTAGACGCACATCTCTTTTGCTGAGCTGGTTACTGAAATAGATATTAAAAAAAAAAATAAAATAAAATGGTTCTCTACCAGCTAGCCAACATTTAATGCTAGTGTACCCTTTCAGTGCCTATTTAATTCTGCTAGGTTTCCATTTGTTTACCTGCTTGCTTCTTGTGTAAAAGGCAAATGGAAAAACAGTTGAGAAATTGTAAAAGCACTCTCTGTTTCAGTGAGAGCTTATTCTTCCATTTAGGACTGATTTCACAGCAATACTGGCAAAATGCACAAACCTAACATGGAAAAGTAAAATGCCTCTTCCTATCTGTATAACTCTTCTGTAATTCAGGATAACACACAAACATTTGCCCAAGCAGTAGTAAAATATGCATTCACTTCTACAAGCCTCTGCATTCATTTTCATTGAGCTATCTATCAATCAACCTCACCATGACACAATATAATTTCCTAATCACACCAATATTCATGCTTTTATCTCTTTTTAAATCCAAATAACATATATTTCAGTAAGACGTAAGTCTAATTATTTAAACATGATGTAGAATAACATTTCTCTAAGGCCATTTCTTTTATGAGTTTCAGTTCCTTAAAATTGCCGTATAATTTAATCTATAAAGCAAAATTTATATAAAAGAATAATACAAGCTTCCGCTCAAGAAAGCTGAATTGTTAAAATTCCCACTGTGTGCTGCATTTTCCCCTCCCATATATCTATAGTAGTTTTCTTATCTGTTACTAAAAGCAAAACTAATATATTCATCAAACAAAGTGAGACGTACTGTTTCCCTGTCTGTTAAAAACCACTGAGTAGCAATTGCATCTTTTTTTTTTCCCTCTTACATGTAATAACTTAAGCTGCATTGGGAAAGGAAAAGTTACAAATAGCAACTCTGCACAGGTTTCTATACCTATGAAAAAGAGCATTGGCACTGTCAACAGCTTTTTATGCCTAAATACATGCACTTTAAATGCAGCAATTTCATGCAAATTAAGCATTCTCATATAATTGCTACCAAAATATTTATATCTATACAACTCCAGTGTTGCTGAGAACACAAAATAAAGCTTAGTAAAGATCTAAAGGGACATATGGTGGACAACTGTAGTCATTAATACAGATGCTGAATATTTTTGGATACTCAGAGGCATTAGCTATACATTTCATAGATACCAACAGATATGATCCTTTTTCAACTGAGAAAGAATTTGGATAATCGGATTTATATAGCCTACAGCATTTCCTAAGGACACTGTCTGGGATTTGCCTCTTTTTAAACAGTTGAGATGTTAATGTTCTTTTAAGAGCATTTTTAAAATACTGAATAACATCTTCATGAAGAGCTGTGCTGATTTCCAATTATGTAAAAATTAATTTGTTTAATCAAGCTACAAGAAGGACAAGAAGCTGAACTGGAAAAATTCCATCACATTAAGTGAAGAATTATTACTCACAAGAAATATTTTCAATGTCAGACAGTCTTGCAGCCAGAAACTAACTACACATCTTGCAGAGAGCTATGTTCCTTTCCCTCCTGCCTAAGTTTTCAAAGACCTCCAAAAACAACACCAAAAGGAACTCTAAATAGTGTTGATTGGCTTCTTAATTTCATTTGCTTTAAGCTCAGTCAAAGAAATTTTCATGAATATGACTTCAATAAATAGCCACCTTTTACAAATGTGCATTTTCTATTAAATGGTATGCATACTGGCAAAGGGATGGAGGTCCCTGAGAAGTTACTCTGCCTTGGGTCTATGGATTGTCTATTCTATAAGGATATCAGTTCATCTGGCCCATTCTCAGTGATACAATAATCAACATTTCCCTTTCAGAAAAGACATTTGCAAACTTGTAGGAAGAAAAAAAAAAAGTATTATTGCTTTTACGTTAACATAACACATGAAATCCTTTCCTTTTAGTATTCATGATCATTAACAAGTAAATTATGTTGGAAAAAAAAGGAACACAATTTTGGCATAATTTTGGGATAGCAGTACAGATGAGAACTGCTCCCCTAACCTCTTTCTGAACGGTGATATATGCAAAATAATCTAAAATGAGTTGCTTTCCAGTCCCTTTGCAGAATACTTGACATCCACTGCTCAAGTGTTTCAAACCTTCAGTTGCTGACTGTAATAGTGCACAGATGGAACAATATTTATTCTGTCAGTGGAAACTAATTAGGATGACACTAACTCTGAACATTAAACCAGAAAAAAAAAAAAAATAAAAAAAAATCACACTTTACACAGTGTAGCACATGATCTGTGAGTTTACAAATAAAAGCTATAAATTTTAATACATTGCTTTCATATAGGAGGTGTGACCATATTTGCTGTTGCTGCCGTATGCTGTAGCCAGAGATGGGCTTGCAGAGCCTAATCTGGATTTGGATACAAATAGCGGATCTCCACTGTTAATTCACTTTACATCACAAACTGTGTGCCAACAACTTCCACTCCTCAAGAACAGCAAGTCAGACTTGAAAATTATTTCACGTTATGCTTCAGTCAGCCACACTGCCCCAGTCATCTCTCAGCCTCTGACCCTGGAGGCCCCATCTGCACCAACGGCATGAGCTGCACAGAGCCAAACAAGTCAGCTCTGCTTCTCCCCCTTATCTCTAGGTGCTGCCACAAGATCTGTCCTTTAGAATAAAAGATCTCACCTCACAAATATTCAGATCCGACATAAACGTGCAGCCTCCACCACTAAGGACTGGCTCTCAGCTGCTGAAGACTCAAGACACATGCCCTCAAACATAGAAACTAGATTTTCAAAACCTCAGTAAGGATTTAAAGTCTTCTGTTGTACATGAGCTTGAATAAACTGGTTCACAAATGTTTAATGCTTTGAAGACCTACCTACATAGCATGGCAATGACAAATCAATAGAGCCCCAAAAATAAATAAATAAGTCAGGAAAAAAATAGCTGCTCATAGTTAAGTAAGAGTTGATATGCTAGAAGAGATCATAAAAAGTCATCCATTAATGTAAGATAAGCTAAGCAGAAACAGAACTGCTTCTTGTCTATACAACAGTATGATCCTCCAGAGTTGTATGAAAAACAAAACACTTTTGGATGTGATACATTTTGTATTGGCAGCATTCTTTATTTCATGTCTCTAAGCAGCCTGTAAAATGCTGGTGCAGAATTACACTTTGACTAATATTTGCTCCCTCTCAGAGGCAAAGTCTTTCTGCTACTTATGGTCAACCTTTTCTTTAGTGCTCCAGTAGCACTAGCAGTCTACATCTGACATACTCCTGGCTTTCTTAAGAAGGGACTTCTCACAGTGTCCCCTCCAGGCCATGAAGTACAGTAAAACCAGGCATGATATTGAGTTTAGCCCAATTATCAAGAAATGATGATACTGGATATTAGTTTCATAAAATTGACATAACAGACAAACACTTATTCAATGTTTCCAGCTGTAGCTATTAGTCTAATGAAGGATATCATCTGTACCTAGAAGTCTGGCCTTTCTCATATCCCTAAATCAATGAGTCACTTGTAAACTGAATTATTTTAATCTGAAAATGTATTTTAAAGCATCTTTTATAACCAAATGTGTTCCATAAAGCTTTGCTTATTTATTGATATTTATGTCAAATTTCAAAGGCTACTAAATTGCAATCTCACCTTTAAAAATACAATATTTTTTTGCAAACTGACTTCAAATACAGGGCAGAACTTAATGAGTAAACCTGCAAAAAAATGATGACGTGCATCTTACTTTTAATTGATGATAATATCTTACATGAATGCCAGATAGCATCTCTTCTGAAATCGTACCTTGGCTTGACAATAAAGTTGGAAGTTACCCAAGAGTATTGTAGCCAACTGTCAGATTTAAAAACAGTCACAACATACTATTAGTGGCATTCAGCCAATCTCTTAAAGAACACGATGACCCCAACTTTATTTTGAAAACTCAGTTTGAAAGCAAATCTATTCCCTAAAGTAATTTTCAGCACTGTTTAAAAAGCTTGGAAAAATCAGATTAGAGTAAACCAGGTTATGTAGATGTTATGAGAACGTAACTTCTAAAAATAACTTTATAGATCAATTCAAGTAAACATCAAACACAGAGATCTCACCTTCTGCACAGCAGTGCACTCATATACTCTAAAATTCCAATCTCGAATTATCAGATTGGCATACTCTGTAAAATTAGCATAGTCTATAGAAAGCCTGTGATATAAAACAACTCCCATGCATTGAAGATTTATGCCTTGAGAGTCTTATGCGAGCACATTACAAACGGTATCTGATAGAACTATTGCACTGTATGCTGTATTTTGAAAAGATTCTGGTTGTTCAAGAAAAAAACACCAATATTCTCTCAGCAAGAAGGCATGCATATGTTTTACCCGAATTCATAAAAGGGCACACATTTCCCTCCAGTTTTTTATGCAGCATTCCCATCACCACCATAAACTTTGAAGAGAAATAAGAGAATCTTATAGATGAATGAAAGTACAAAAGTAACATAATGCTAAATACAGGGAATGAATGAAGCTCAGTCATTGAAAGCTTGCTATAATCACAGAAAATGCACCCAGGTAAATTCTTAATAGAAACTCCTATGAACTAACAGGAGTGACACATAATCAATGAAAGTCCTATTAAAGCATTATTAAGATGTAACCTTGTTTATTCTAAGTAATATAAAATGTAACCACTCACACATAAAGCCAACCACATACCATCCAAGCTATGGCTAGAATGATCAGTTACGCTTTAAGGGAAAACATTTACAGATACTTCAGGAAAAGGAGTACACTAGTGTACACTAGCACTTCAGTATAAATCATCTAGGAAATAACTTAAATGTTATTAATGTATGACACTGTATATTGAACTTACTCTTCCCAAACAGCATTGACTAAATGCTTCTCTATATAAATTGATTCCAAAGTATAGCAGTTTGCTACTTTGTAAATTCAAATTAAGTTACTGCTTAGCAAAAGTATCACTTGTAAGAAAGAACTGGAGTTCGACTGGAAGAGTGGAAGCAAGATAACTTGCTTCAAGCACAACTCCATGAACTTATTTGTCTGCTGATTCATGGCATCTGGCTTTTAACAGCAGCATTAGGAGCTATTTATACAGGAAAAGCACTGTGCTTAATCTCACTTTTACCACTCTAGTGATGAAAACTACATCAATTTGAAGCACCATTTACAGTATTCACACTACAATTGAGTACCTGAAATGATTTTGCCAACATGGAGTTCAAGGATCACACAGCTGTACAACATGGATATGCTTGTAGTTTCGACTTGATATCTTATGCTTTAAATGAAGTATATTTAACTATGGTCAACAGTTTTGGTTCCAGCTGTAGAGTCAAAATTACTTCTAATGCCATCAAGCCTCTATGTGACAAACACTTCACAGCCAGTAGTTTCCCAGCACAAGTACAAACTAAGGAAATAGCAAGCAAACATTCCTGTTGTGGTCAATGATTCCAGTCAAAATCATCACCAAATTCTCAGTGAAAAACACTGCCAGTTACTCAGCTTGAAGTCAGGAGGAGTTTTCACTCTGAGCAAGGTCATTCTCATAAATAGGACTGAGTGAAGCAAAGACAATAGAGGTGTCATAACAGTATGTAATGTAATGGAAAATAGTGAAAAAACGCAAATTCTTATTGTATTTAACAGATCTCTATCCAGTAAATATCTCTATTTGAGGTATTCTTAAGTATATCAGAAGACACAAAGCTAGTAAAGAATGTAGCAAAGGGCCCTCAAATACAGAAGTTTAAGTCGGACTGTTAGTTTATAAATTTGCTTTCCACTTCTACAATGAAATATTTTTGCTTTCATTTTTGGAAAAGGATTGATCATCCCAGTGGAATCACTGAATTTGATCACTGCTTGAAATATTTGGTGGTGTTGTTTTGTGGTAGTTTTTCCTGCAATTTTCTTATTAAAACTGCCTGTAAGCATCTGAATTTTCTAATTAGTTATATGTAAAAATGTACTTATATAAAAATTGTGCTTCTCAGCATTCCTACCCCCCTCCCCCCCCCCAACTATTTTATAATGCAGCACTGCTAAACAGAAATGTAGGTAAGCCCTTTTATGACTACAAATGCACATACATTCTACTTCAATTGACTTCCCCTTTCTTCCTTCAACCTAAGTCACCAGACATATTGACTTATAATTGCATTTTTACTTTGACATGTTTGTTTTATGATATTTGTCTCTTAAATCTCCTTTGGAACTCTGCTGAGATGATATACGCATCAACGTCTGCTCAAAGTAACAAAAGTGCAATCCAGTGGAATTAAATGCAGTTGTGTTTTGATGCTAAAATAATCTTATAAATACAGTTTCACCTAGAAAGACTGGTGAGAAAATCTCAGAAGGCTCAAGCAAAATCTGTTTGGTTCAAAGTTGCACCATAAAATTCTGACATTTTTCTACTGAAAAGTATTGCCCTCTCCATTCGAAAGCTGTTCATTCAGAAAGGGCTGGTTTATATCCTAGGAGAAGAGAGAAGAGGGCATCCTGAAGAGAGATGGCCAACAAGATGACGGCAGCACTTCTGTCAAGGTGAAGATTATTAGAAATAAAGAGGATAGATTTTGGTGAGAACCACTTACAGAGAATAACTGTTGGCATGTTGAATAAACAAGGAGTTTTTAATTGGGGATGCAGAAATAACATTCCTAGTTGTAATGAATCCTTGGTTCTCACACAGAATCTGGGACAGAGATCTGTTTCACTAAAGCAGAATAGTTTCCTTCCTCCTCCCCATTCCATGCAGTAACTTCAAGTAATTGATAGCAAAGCATGCTGGAGCATGGGAATTTAACAGCTGAAGCATAAATCTTCACCCCTAAAGCCTATCATAGTTACTATCAGTTATTCTTAACTAATTAAGAAGAAAACAAACATGTCTCTCTTCTTGCTGTGGGGGAAAAAAGATAAAAAAAAAATTCTCTGAGACACACAGACAGGAACTGTTTTCTTGAGACATAACAGTTTATACTTTATACTCCTTGAGGACAAGAGATGCTGTACATGGCTGTTAGTGGGCTTCATTCCACTTTTTAGAGTATGCTCTAGATTCATTTGGTTTACAGGATGTGTCCTGGGAGACTGCATAAGAACTTTGAAGAATGTCACTGACATTAAGTAATGACAGTGAAATATCTATGCATATGTCCTTTTCATTAGATATTTATTCTTTTTTCAAGTGGAAAAAGCATGGTAGTTTTCCAGAAGTCCTCATTGGAATCTTCTACCATTAAAATACATTATATATATATATAAATAAACAGAATAAGACCTATCAAAACATAGAGGATAATTCCCTTTCAAATAGGCAAACCTTGTTTTTTGTTTTTTGTGTTTTTTTGTTTGTTTTTTAAATTTATTTTTGAATTTAAAAACTGCATTTACTCACTATTTTCCTACATTTCTATTGAGGTTTTTCTTCCTACTCCATTAATGAGTGCACATCTATGCATCTATCAGCTGTGAACTAGGAAAATAAAAAAGGGGGGGGGGGGAAGACTGTTGGCATAGGCACATTTTCTACATCTGGATTTCATTCAAAGGAAGAGGGAAATCAGGAAAACAAGGATACAACAATGGCTTAAAGAACAGAGGGGAAATAAGATGGAGATCTTGAAGAAAATACTGATTCTGTTGTGAATGACCATCAGCAAAATATCATGGCTCATGAACTGAAACTGGATCCAATCACTGAAAAATACTTCTAAGTTTTAAGAATATAAGAAATGAAACTAATAAAATGGAAAGGTCTGAAGTGCTGCAGGATGTAGAATGAGCAATTACAGGAAAGCAAAATGTGTTGAAACAGCAATCAGAGCTGGAACACAGATTCCAAAATGCATGTGTTCTTTAGGAAAACAAAAATAGACGGAAAAGAGTGTCTGATGACTTTATAGACTGTGAAGACATAAAAAGGGATATGCTCGATAGAACAGTCTGGTCGTGTCAAAATAATAGACACAGTGGAAAAAAAAATGAAGTGTGTTGGAGCAGTCCTAGAAAATACGCAATAAAACTCCCAGATTATATATGGACTTGGAGGGGGCTGGGGGAAAGAGCACTAATACTGAAGAAAGCAGAACAGGGGAATCGATCCAGAATGCATTTTTTGTATTAGTTCAAGGCTTAAAATTATACATACATAAATACATGTAATAGCCGAGTGCAAGTTACAATGGGTTTACCAAAGGTAGTAATTATCAAGCTAATTGTTTTGATAATGTGGCTGTTTTTTAGCAAAGGAAATTACTGACTCATAACTGCACATCCATATACATAGATCGCCTTATGTATTAACAGCTGGAAAGACAAATGTCTAAAATGACTGAAAATTTGTTAAGGAACTACTTAAAGTTGTATCATGACATAGTATTGAAAGGGCAGCTACTGAACTGGGAGAAGCTTGGTACTGAAATTCCTCAGAAACCAGTCTCAAAAAACCCTTAAATTCAGAGCTAAATATGACATAAGAAGTAGGAACATGCAGTAGACATTTGCAGACTACACAAAATAAAAATGCAACACGAGCACTGAGGAAAAAATAAATAAATCACAATATCATTCAGGAAAAATATCATTATCCATGTAAACTTGGGCAAAGAATAGAAAATTGTAGTACAAATTAAAAATCAGCTGTGGAAAAAATTGCTGCAAGTTCAAACTTAACCACAAGGAAAAGGGAAAAGGAAAAAAATGAAATGGATACATTGAGCAAAAGATGGGCTTTCAACAACTAATGCAATGTAAGGTTAAGCAGCTGTAAAGCATAAACAGTATTTTTTTTTTTTTCCTCTGAAATCATTAACGTCATTGCACAGTGAAACCTTACTAGAACTGTAATTCTATTTCTTTCAAGGAAGATTAATTTGAACTGGAAGAACAGAGCAGACCTATAGGGGTGACACTGAGCATGAAGAGTCTACATTCCCAGAGAATAAAAGCTGTCTTGCTCTGCCCTGCCCAGACCAAATAAAAATATGATTCCCCTCTCAAATAAATAAATACATTAAAAACAAAACAAAACAAAAAAAAAAAAACAACTAAAAATAAAATAAAATAAAAGATCAGCAAATTGTATACACTTGAGATGAACTATTTAAGTCAAAAGACAACACTGGTACAAGAACACATAAGAATAAACCAGCTATAAATAAGTTTATGCTGCAGATTAGAAGATTTGTAACTCCCAGGGTAGTAACAGTATTGAACAGCCAACCAGAATCCTGAAGGACAAAAATAATTAGCTCATGTTAGGACATAGCTTTATCATTTTATAATATAATACATGGTGACAGCAGGGGACTGGACTTTGAGATTCCCTAGGCTCCTTTGTATTTTATATACTTATCTCAGAAGGGTTACAGAGCTCTTAGGCTGAGGAAAACTGTGGGACCATGCCAGTGGCCAGTGATGAGAACATTAAGATGGGAAACATTAACCTGGCACAGGGCCACACCAAGGAAAAAACTATTCCTTCAATATTGAAGCTGCTTCTCTCTGTATCTCAGGGAATGGACACAATCCTTTTCTGCCTACATATGTCTGCATGTGGATATTTTCTGACAACATTTCACATACAAGAAGGAGTAAATAGAAATAACAGTATATCTTTGCTCAGTTTTTGCTTCAGCATAATTCACCGATGTGTTCCCAAATTAAGCACCAAACAGTGTCACAGAGCTCAGCATGCCAGCTTGGCAAAACCATTCTGCTATGGATACGCATTACCTGCTCCATTTCTATTTAAGTACTAATGCAGTTTATTTTCTTCTCTTCTTCCTTTATTTTATCTAATGACTACTCACTCTCACCCTCTGATATTATAATCTACACTGGTATATGATAAAATTCTGCTGGGCTACATCCAGAGACCTCCAAAATACTAATTTTGTGATGGTTTTTTTTGTGCATTTTTTTTTTTTTCTTTCTTTTTAAAAGAAAGATATCCTCAGTGCTTAGAGATTGTGAAAAGTGGTTTTCCTTTTATGAACTTTAAGCATGTGGCAGTGATCAAATGGGTACAGCTGTCCTTTAAGGACATTGGCAATTATTGTCATCATACCTCCTGTTAGGCAGTTCAAATTGCTTAAAACTTTGATAATGATTACTTGACTGCATTTAAATGAAGGTCGTTTACCCTTCCATTCCCTACTTATATAGCTTTTTTTCTGTGCAACACGCCTCAAGGCCCTTTCCAAAGAAGACTAATCAGTACACAAAATTATATTGAAGCAAATAACCTTGTCACAAATTCCATTACACAGTAAAAGCTAAATAAAAAATAATAGCTTTCCCAACTATATTTAAAAATATATATCCACTTAGTGTCAAGCTTTTCAAGTAGAAGAGAATGCCACAGAAGAGCACAGATTGCTCTGCACAGCAAGGAAACAAAAAGTAAACTATTGCCGTGGTACGTTTAACCAGTACTCGCCCTACCTTACCAGTACAGCAGGCAATTGCAAAAATCAGTACCTTCAAAATGCTGCCTCATGCTAAACTCAAAGTTTTTCAATGGGAATTTCAAAGGAACAGCTGAAGCTATGTCTAGGAAGGCCAACCAGCCAGTGGAACAGAAATCACCTTGTCTAGCGATAATAACTGTTTTAAGGTTTGATTGGGGCAAGACTAGCATCAATCTGACATTTTCTTAAAGGAGAGCTGCAACCGTTTCGCTCAGCCTGCCAGTTCAAAAGGAAAGAAAGATTTCTTCCCATAAATAGAGGTAATTTCTTATCTATGTACACATACAACACTCTACACCAGCTCAGACAAGTGAATGCACTTCCCCTGCTTGCAAGTCTAGACAGGAGAAAAGATGACTGATAATGTCACTCCCATTCCATAGCAGGCTTGCTGGCTACTTACTGGTAACTCCGATGTTGACTGCAAATACAGCAGTCTATATAAAATCCTGCAGACTCTTTGCACCACTGTAAATTGATGCAACTAAAAATATCAAGTAAAAACAGTATGGAAATTACTTTTTTTTTTTTTCAGTAGTGGTGGATCCTAACCAAAGAAGAGATTTTATCCACATTTGTGGCAAAATCAGCCCTTCCCATGTCAGAAGTCTGGGACTATAACTGCAAGAAAAACAGCAAACAAGAAGATAAAAAGACAAAATCTTAGTTGTTAAAAGATGTAGCATTAAGTTTATAACACTAGTTGTGCTGCAGAATATCACATTGAACACAAAAATCCAGTAATCACTCTTGTAGATATGTTCTATGCTTGTTTCTCAGTAGAAAAAAGCAGAAACCAAACAAAAACAGCTGTAACCCTTCTGAAGGGAGAAAACATCCAGAAGGCAAGAGGATACCAACCATCTAATCTTCCATGTAATTTACCCCTTTTTTGGCTTCCAAGAGTATGGTAGGGAAGGAAAAGAGAAGAAAAACAGCAAGGGAGAGCTGTAAAGATGCACAGAAACAACTATTTGCATTATTGCTGATTTTAGCTTGTGAAAAATGAAGAAAATAAGGAAGCATGATATAAATGATGAAAGAGAAAGAGAACATTTGGGAAACTCATTTTAAAATTAGAGAGAAAATAGCTTGTATAAATAAAACTCTTGCTGCACAGTAATCTACAAGATGCTTCTGCTTAAAGTGATGAAACAGTCTTTGTTCACAGAGTCCTGGCTGCCAACATTTATACAGAGTTTGGCATACTACATGGTGATCTTTTCACACACAAAAACAAACACGGTTTTCTTTTGGAAGCTACAAACCCCTTTCACAATTGCAACTGAGATGATTTATTGGCCAATTGACACTTCTTGAATTAATTCTTCTTCAAGTATAACCTAGGAAATTCCATCTCCTATCGGTTATGTCAAATTTGACTGCCTCAGGTGAAATTTCTCCTTTCTTAATTATTTTATTATCTCATTAATTCTCCCAGTCCATTAGTTACAATCCCATGTCCCCCTCAGAAGAAATCTCTTCTTTCTCGAGGTCTATACCTTTCAAGAACCTCAAATAAACAATGTCCTCCCTTGGCAATCTCCTCACTATGCTAAATACATTTCACTACTGTCATTTCCCCTCAGAAACTAACCAGTGCTCCTTTTTACTCACCAGGCTTTTTCCTATCTCTCCTGTACTCAGAATTCAAGAGGGGAACTATGGGAGCAATCCTCTTAAAGGTGGAAATATGTTTCTGCTCCTCTCTATTCTGTGCTATGACTGTAAAGTACATATGCCTCCATCCAGAAAAGTGCTCTTGAAAATTGTACATTGCAAACCACGTTTTAGTTGTTGCCCACTATACCTTTGTGTAAGGTGTTAATAAAAGGTGACACACACCATGCTGTAAATCCATTGATGGAAAAAGCAGCATGCATTTTGGTGCCACGCTGAAGGAAAGAGCTTAGTACAGATACTCTTTCACAACTGTTGATCACTGGGGCAGGCTGCCCACTGCAGAGCTGGGGGAACCTTCAGTCCTGGAGTTTGTCACACATCAGCTGGACAAGGCTCTGACTGATCTGGCCTAATCCTAAATAAGCTCTGCTTTTAGCAGAGGGCTGAGTCCTTCAGAGACCAAAGGTCCCTTCAAACCCAACCTACTCTCTCTGAGTCACAAGCTTTTGATTATTCCACAATGTAGCATCTCATATAACTATGCAAAACTACCCATCAGATCTTTTGCTGCACTACTGTTTCCCTTACAGTCTGAAACCAAGTGCAGGATATACGAAGACTCGACCTCTTTTCCTGGTAGTACTGAGAAGGATTTTTATTTATGTAAATATTTAGTGGATTCAGCTTCTCTTAGACTGTAGGCATTTTACAGAATGCGAGAACACAGAAGATGGCTGGAACGCACTGGAACAGGGAGACTAACTCAACAGAATTAGAACGGGGATTATAACTGACTTTTTCTAACTTTTCTCAAGAATTCTGCAGCCTGAATTAGAGGATCATATATGCCATCTTATCCAAGGCCTTCCAATCCATGTGCTACTCACGGTAAATCATCAAACCACTGTAATACTGTTTCCTCTACAAGAGGATCAAATACAGTGCTTTTGAGGACAGTCTCTGCTTACAGCAGTATAGAGATTATTTTAGACACAACTAGAAATGGCAGAGTTCCTTCAGGGTTGGATTTGCTAGCCTGGTGTTTAACACAGAATATACACAGTAAGAGCTCCGAGTCAGGATGTGTGATATGCTCCAGTGAAGAGCAAAAGAAAAAATAAACTAAAAAAGGCAACACAAAAATATTAAAAAAATATATATTTTCTTAAAAAACAAAACAACAACAACAAAAAAACCAAACAACAAACCCTCAAGTACCAAATCAATTTAAGCGTAATATACCAAAGAACAAAAAGTCATGCAAGGTTACTAAATACCTAATTGAGAGTTCATTCTTCAATATATTGACCATCACAGAACTGAATTAGTAAAATTATATCAGATCTGCTCCGAAAGTGGATATTGGTAGGACAGCAGAAGAAGTTGAACCTCTCCATCAAAATTCCATTACACTTTGTTTCTGTGCAACAGACAGAAATAGTGTCTAATGGGGAAGTGTGGAAAAAAAAAAAAATTGCATCCACCAACATTCATCAATGCTTACTGAGTGCTTATGGAGACAAAACTGTTGAGGTGAGCACAGTGATGAATTTCAGCAGTGGCATCACCTCCACTTGTGCAGATTTTATTATTTATTTATTTTTACAGGCCTGGCATGCAGGTTCTTGTTCACTGCTAGCAAAAATGCAAAAACAGTGATGACTGCTGAAATGTTGAAATAGTGGTTTGCAGCTGAGAATCTGAACTATCAAGTAGCACTATTGTGCTCTTTGTAACTACTGTCATTTCAGTGGAAATAAATACAAGGCATCACTTTTGAAGTGACCAACTAAATCAATGAAAAATTCTTGTGTGCTTTCCAGCAAGAACATGCCTACCCTGAAGTCAGATTGGTATCTCTTGAATTGGTGTTTAGCAAGCAAGAGAGCAGCCTGCCAAAATGGCTCCTCCAAAATTTGTTTGCTTAAAGAAGATGCAGGTTGATAAACTCTTCCACAATTACATTTCCTCTGGAATTAAAGAATAACACTTTCGACTTACAAACATTGTAGAGATATAGCTAATTTTTTTGAACTTTTATCCAGGCTATCATAATAATAAAACACTGAAAAGTATTTTCAACACAAGCTGAAAACATACACCAAAAAAGAGCAGATAATAGACTCACAAAAGGAGGCCAATATTTGGATTTCTTCCACCACTGCTTAAAATTTTTGATATGTCTAGACAAAGAATTCAGTTTCAGAATAAAAATCACATAGAAAGGAAACACTGTATGTCATTCAGCTCTTAAGTCTTATCCATTCAGGAAAAAAAGTTAATGTAAAGTTTTAGGTGGAAGATGCAGTGATTATTTTGAATATCTGATAATCAGAGGTATTGATCATTTGATAATCACAAAAGCATGCAGGTTTATCTTTGAACTTGCTAAAAATGTATGGAGGTTGTTCCAAAAGTAATGCCTCCCATCTGTTCCCATGGAAACTGGAACATATACAAAGAACCTGATAATACTATTTGATAGAACAAATTCTCAGGAACAAAACAATTTTTCAACAGTCACCACAATTAGTTATACATTCTTGTCAGCAATCAACAAGAGCCTGCATACCATACTTATAAAAATCTGCAGCCGTAGAATATATAATTACACATATAGCCCCTGCTAAAAGAGACTTGATAGCCTAAAGACCGCATGGAATTCCCATTGCATCTTCAGTACTGTATCTCAAACATCATACCTCTCAGCTGCTATCACTTGGTATTCTGTCTTTAAGGCAGTCACAATGCAGATACTTCTGGACTAGATTGACATCTACTATAATCACATGGCAGATCATAATCACTGTGCAGAATAATTCTATCTGAAAGTACAACTGAGGAAATACAAGTGATATTCAGTAAAAGACAAACATGGCATCTTCATGAAAGAAAAGTCAACCATGCAACTCAAAACCATAAATGTTTAAGACTACCATTACTTGTGATCTTACTTATTTGAAAGCTTTTACATCCAGTACTAAGGTAACCTTCTTAGACCGCCTGGAGAATTGGTTTAAGATATCTCAGTGGGATATCAGACATAAACTGGCTGAACTGTTAACCTGAAAGAAACCATCCAGTATTGCCCTAGAATTAATTAGTTCCACTTTAACATGGAAAAGGATTTCAGTGGGAAAAGTGCCAGAATGAGAGCCATCAAAGCAGACCTATGGTAATCACCAGAGAGCAGGAGTATTAATCTATCTGATTAATCTGTTGAGCTGTAATAGTTCCTCAAGGGCAGTGTGATGAGCTGGTAGGTGAACCTGGTGTCATTCTTCTACCTCGTGTACTGGAAGGATATTGGTCTGTGCAAGAATGCTTGTTGGTAACACCAACGTTTCCTTTTTGCCTTGATAGGAACTGGCTGAAAGTAGATGAATAAATCTTTATTGAAATTTTTGCAATGCTTTTTGCCAGAACCATACTGTCCTTGGTTACACCAAGTAGGACTGAAGCAAAAGGCCTTGAGATGAATACTGAGCCGCGATCATAGAATCAGAAGCTATTACAGAAGCCAGTCCTGATACAAGAAGAAAATACGTTCTGGTAATAAGAGCTGTTAGGAGCCCCTCTGCTGGGGAAGCAGAGCAGGGTTTTGACAATTGAAGGAGAAAAGCAACACAGTAAATAAGTTAATAACTGACTACACAGCTACTGTCAGTCTTTTGTTACATTAAAACACTACTGTACTCCATATCAGTAGGCCTTAAAAATTTTGGCTTCTCTTGAGTACCTGAAAGCTGGGAGTCACAAGGTCTGGAGACAGAATGTGGGTTCACTGTATTTCAGAAAGGGTTTCTCCTTCTGTCCCCCCTGCACCCTCTTAAAAGAGGATAAACATATTTATCTCAGCTTCTGGTCCCTAAGAGAAAACTTACTAAAGCTATCCAAAACTGAGGTGCTGGAGAAAGCATGATGGCAGAGACATTATATGCTGTGCACCAACAAGGAAAATTCCTCACTGACTGAGCAGAAATGTTTATAGTATCAGTAAACTTCTACAAGCACCTGGACTGACACCAGTAAGACCACTAAGACAAATGCCAGTTATTACCAAGGATGAGCTGCAATTAAGAGTTTTCCAGGCATACAATATGAGATAATGGGAATGAACAGCAAGTAATTATCAAGCAAACTCAAATCATGAAACTGGAACAAAAAAAAAAAAAAAACAAAACAAAAACTTAACATATACTATTTCAACAGACAAAATGATGCCAATGATTTAAAGCCCAGAAAAGATGCTAGTGCTGAATCATCAAGAGCCATAACTTTATCTGTCCAGGCTCCTAATAGAGGAAATGCTTGCATTTCTGTCATGTTTTTAAGAAGATGGTATTTTCTATTGAACTCAAAAAACAAACAAACAAAAAAAAAAAAAACCAAAAAACAAACCTGTTTCAAACCAGTTAGCCTCTACCTGGCTAACATGCAGAATAGTTTTAAAAGGGAAACCACAGTCCTATAGGAAGTGAAGATTGAGCATCTTTTATTTTACTCATCATCTTGCTATTTTTTATGCTTTATCTCCATTCATGCATTAAGCACTTTTTCCTCTCCTCTCTTGGCCATCTCAGCTCTGGAATCACACTGGGACTCAATCACTTTGCAGTCCCTGACCCAGAGTATTGATTCAATGCAATAAGAGATGCTTCAATGTTGTGGAAGATGCCATTCAGTTATAAACAGTAACTAAACCATAAAACTATATTATTACTTAGCATCCATTCATTTAATCCAATAATATGTTTAAATATCTTTGAGTTCTTTAATCAACTCTCCACAGTAGCTATGTAGCTCCAGCAAGACAAGAAGAAAAAAAAGCCCAAATGCTTTTTGGAGCAGAATCAGATCAAATTTTCTAATTTGGTCCCCTCTCCAAAATAACAGTAGGTAGACTTTTAATAGCCTTCTTTGAAAAACAAATTTAGTTAATATACACTAGTTTAGGTTATATAGATTATTTAGCTAATATGGATTAGTTTAACTTATTTTCAAATAGATAATTGCCATCCATTTAATCTTTTCATAACAGACTTGTTCTCTTTCCAAGCCCTATACAGACACCATATTCCCATGAAATATCCCATTCATCCCACCTTTCATTATCAAAGGGAATTTAAAACTCAGTCATCCTACCATAGCCAAGGGCATACAAAAGACCAAAAATTACTTCAGAAAAACTATTTCTCAGAAATGGTCCAGAAGGAAATTAGAAGCCTTCTCTCTCCACTACTTTGTTCTCTTTCAACATTTAACTGTTACAAAACTTAATGTATCTTCCTATTTATTTAGCCTCAAACTCATAACAAGAAACATTTTCCTCATTTTACAAATCTAAGTGGTACAACAAATCTTTTAAACAAACACATGATAGAACTGTAATGAAATCAATCCCCAATCTTGGAAATTATAACATTACAGGTAAATAAATGAGTTCTGTGTACTGTTGCATGGCTTCCTCCTGTCCAGTTAACACGATACAGATAGGATTAAGTAAAACAGAGACAATTATTTCCAACACAGAGGAGGGAAACAAACTACCAACAGAGGAAGAACAAATAACAGAATACATTAATTACAAATGACTTTAGTGGTAGGAAACCAATAAAGACAGCAAAACAGGCAATCCAGGTACCACGTTGATGCATCTCAAAGCTTTCCTCTTGCAAAATCTAGTAAAAGAATGCACTGAGAATTACGCTGCTCTCTACTGTTCAGCCTGTTTTTGTATCTCTATGATAAAAAGACGTAGCTTCTGGAATATACCCCAAGTCTAAAAGCCTTTACTGATCAATCTGTAGATTTTAATTATGAATTACTCTACCAATGAACCAACAAGTTTCAAAGACTTGCCTTTTTGTGGAGGTTCAGCACAAGACTCTGAAGAGGACAGAAAGTACTACCTGAAGCAGGTATCATCCCAACTGCAATAGACAATGGAGAAAATCATTATGGCAAAATTCATTTGCCATAAAGAGTAGAAGTATTTTAAAGATACGTCTTAAGATACAAGCCAAACATTTCAGACAAAACAGGCCATGTCTATTGTTAACTTCATATGGAGAAGATTAGAAGGGAGGAAAAAGGGGCCCTCAAAGTTCTATTAAGCACACCAAATTCAAATAAAGAAAATCCCGTATGTATTGGAATGGCAACAGTAGCTTCTGAGCAAGAAATAACTCTGGAGGAGGTAAAGATAAGTCTCCTTACCCCAAGGCCAAGTTTTAGTCTCTCTTCTTCAATTCCACCCTCCTTAAGATGAAAATTGTAACAAGAATCCATAGTTAAGTGGATACAGCAAGTTACTCCTATCTGTTAAAACCTAACTTCCATCAAAAAAGAATTCAAGAGTGAAAATAGTTGGAGCTGAAAGTTAGCTTTATGAAAGATGGTCAAGAAGTCAAATCCAAATGATTCTCTCATTTTTATCAGAACATAAACTGAGGAACGTGGCAGAGACTCTCACACAGTAATTTTTAACCCCGATATGCCAAAACATCATTTTACTTAACTGAGAAGCAGATTGGTAAACCTGCAGTAATTCAAACTCTTTGGCTATTAGCAATTAACACAGGTATCACATTCAGATGAATGGGTAAACTTTCATTAATAAGTTCTTTGGGATCTTTAGTGTTTTAAAGTACAGAATAGTGGCATTCAGCTAGCATACAATAAAAAAATAATAATGTGGAAGTGTTGTTGGGAGTTGAGGCTAACAGCAGGAAAGATTTGGGACTTGGGTACTACAATGCCAAATGCGAGTCACTTTGTTCTTTTCACTGGCCAACTGATTAATCTAATTCAATTACAAAAGCAGAAGAAAGTTGTGAGAAACTTTCTGTGCACCAAACTGTTCCCAGTACTACTGCTAGACAAAGTAAGAATATTTCCTTTGCCATGAAGAAAAGTTACACTCGTTCCTCAATCAATTGCTAGCAGTATTGACAGACAGGTAAAGGGCTACATATCACTAACATCTTGTTACACAACATATCAGAAATCTCATTCAGTTCAAGGAATATAGAGATGGAGATCAGGGAGGGGAGAAATAAGGAATAGGTGGAAAAAAGAAAAAAACAAAGAACAAAACAAACAAACAACAACAACAAAAAAAAAACTGAAAAAGAAGAACATGAATAAAGCACTTCCATGAAAACTTTCTTTCTTGTCAGCAGAGCATTAGGTATGTCCAGAGCATTTAAGTGTCCCATCAGGTAGAGATGATAGTAAAGAGAAAAGAAATGGGAAGAAATCAACATGAAAGATTTTGTGTATATCATTACAAGGTCTCAAAGTACAATGAGACAGGCACTGGGCAAATTTTATTTTCTTGGTTACTGCCACAAATGTTTTCCAACCTTACCATTATTTATAACAGATTTTGTAAATTTTCGGACTCATCCAGAAAGCATTACACAAACGTAAATCATAGTATCGGTTAATGCAGATTCTTTAATTATCAGCCATAATAAAACATTAACATAACATGTACTGCTGATTTTCAGCGAAGAGAAAAAACCCTATTGTGCTGAACTGACAGAACTACAGATACCGCAGAAGAAAGGAACTTTATGCTCTATTTTATAGACAAATAACCCCATCAACTACAGACCAAACCCTATCTGGATAGAAAAGAATTACAGCACAACTGTACTGGAGAATCTGTGATAATGAGCCATAATCATACAAATAATGTTTAAGTAAATGTTAACAAGCTCTATCTTCACTGAAGATCCATAACATATCAAGGTATTGGGCTCTTCTATGTGCTACAGATATTGTAATAGCTCTTGTCTTTTGTAACATACTGGGAGCTCATATCATAGACATTCTTCCCAAAGGTTACTACAGTATGGATTGCAGCTGTTCCATTGTAGTCCCTAAAATTATTGCCAAAAACTGCCAAAATCTCATTGACCATTCACCACTCTAATTACAGGATGGGGTAGAGGCTGAAAAACAGAATGTTGTCACTTTTGCTCTAGGCAAATACATACACACAAAGTTACTCTGCTTCTCTAATTTCACAGCAGTCAATAACTAAGAATTAAATTACATAATTTTATAGACTGTTTCTTAGTAGTATAAACATTAAAAGAGTTGGAAGGGAAGAATCCATTCTTCATATTCAACAGGATAACAGTTGTTTGGTTGGACACTGAGATTATCCCTTCAAGTTAAAATAAAAATAAATTTTAAAAACACATACACAAAAGAACAGAGAACGGGCAAACAAAACTGTCATATTATCATTGGCATCAAAACAGAGAAACTTGTAACGTACTTCAAACTAAATCAAATGACCCAGCAGCCTGAGGAAGGGATATTAATAGCAGCTAGGGCACAGCAGAGAACAGCCCAGAGCCAGCAGCAGACTTTCCACAGCTCTTCTCAAGCAGCCACCCCAGCATCAGGGCAAGGGGGGGCGGGGAGCTTTGCAACATGGACTTGGAGGGGCTGCTCTGGGCTCCAGCATCTCCCATCAGCCCAGTACCGCCTGCAGGAATGGGTTCAAATACACCTCTCAGCACCAGCTCACACTGCTTTTGATGAGCTTTTAGGCCACTTCTGCAAAAGACTGTGCTATGTAGTGAGGTCTGGAGAAAACAATGGAGATACATAGGTTGCCCTGAAAGTAATGCCTTCTATTTATTCCACACGACAACAGCTACAACAAGCACAGAGAACATTCACAGCTACAAAACACTATTTTTCAACATACCACTATTAGCTATGCACTGTTGCAAGCAATGAGCAAGAGCTTGCATGCCATGATCATAATAAAGCACACTGGAGAATATGACTCGCTGTTTCACCAGTGCTGTGATGGTGCTGTTGCTAGGAAAACATTGCCCATGCAGTCCATCTTTCATTAGCCCAAATAGATGGAAGTCAAAATTAGTCTGTACAATCAGCAAATATACAGGGTGGTGTGGTTAGGTTGGCATCAACAGATTGTAGAACTTAGAAAGATTATCACAGATGGAAAGGGATAATCAAAAGTAAATTAAAATGCTCACCTATGCCCTAGGCTCACAGAAAATCTCCAAAAGAAGGAATCTCCAGAAAGAGATCCTTCCTCAGGGGCAGTCAGCCCTTAAATGGATTCTAGGAGAATTACAGGCAGCCTTCACTCCTTCCAGTCACACAGCTGAATTGCCTTCACCTGTGCTGCCGCAGCTGACTCAGTGCTTGCCTCAGGTGCTCAATCAGTGGCTCAGGCTGTTACTCAACAGTTCCCATACAAAGTCAAATCCTGACTATACAGTGGGTGTGGCAGGGCAGTCCAGCAAAGACTGGCAATGTGCTCCACGGGCTTCAAAAAGGTATGGCACCTGCTGTTATCATGTCACAAGAGAAAGGTTTTCTTCTTCTCTGGCCTGACTCTAGAAGTCCAAGCCTTCAGCTCAGTCAGTGCTGTGATGTAACAGTCAGAGTTGATGGTTTGTCCAGGATCCAGTAAATCTGGAAGGATCACTCCTTTCCTATGCCAAAAGACAGTGCACATCACTTTACCTGCTGAGGTCAATGTCTTGATCTTTTTCGTTGATTCATGTGTTGCCACTCCATGGACTGTTGTTTTGACTCTGGCTTGTAATGATGACACCACATCTTGACACTGGTAATGATGTGATGAACCAGAAAACCATCACTTTTAGCCTCCTATTGGTTCAATAGGTCCCAAAAAACTTGCACATGGTGTTCTTTCTTTTTCTGCGTGAGTGTCACGGCACCCACCTAATGCAAGCTTTGCAATATTCCAGCATTGCCACCATAGTTTCAAACACATTGAAGCCAATATTCACTTCTGTAGACAGTTCCCTGGTCATAATCAGCCAGTTTGGATGGATTAGCTGATTGAGACACATTTCACTTTGTGGTGTGACAACCATGTTTGGTCATCAGGAATGCGGCTTGTCCTTCACATTGCTGTCTCCACTGCTGAAACACACCACCCACTGCCTCACTGGGCTCACATCCACTGTATGGTCTCCATAAACATTCAGCAAGCGTTGATGAGCGTCACTGAGTTTTGTTTTTTACACATGGGAGAATTCATTGAGACATCTTTGCTTCATATGCAATTCCATGTCAGATGCCATTTTGTCAGACTGCCCCTCTGCTGCCATCTGTCACATGGCAACAACACGTAATGGCATACTGGTAGGAAGGTTCAACCTCTACTGCCATACCACCAACTCTGATATCATGGGCCAAGATGATAAAATAGGAGGCATTAGTTTTGGAGCAACTCTCTTAGTATTGAAGAAAGTAAATGTGCTATGAGCAAGTCCCTATCCCCTGTTTTGTACTGATTACATTCCCTTAATGAGAGGCAGGAAAAAAGAAAAACAAACAAAGCAAGATGGAGAAATGGCTTTCATCAACAAAAAAGCATACATCAGCCAACAAGCTGAATAATCACAAAATGGGGAAAAATCCTGATCCAAGCATTAATGATTCAATTAGTATTCATTGAAATAACATTGATTTTAATTAATCTATCTCACATCACTGTACATATCCTATGTGCTTTCCA
This sequence comes from Excalfactoria chinensis, assembly GCF_039878825.1. Lineage (NCBI taxonomy): Eukaryota > Metazoa > Chordata > Aves > Galliformes > Phasianidae > Excalfactoria > Excalfactoria chinensis. The sequence goes on from NC_092831.1 coordinate 15,495,437, forward strand.
CTACAGTTTAAAAATCATTACTGTATTAGCCTGCTAAGTACTCATACTGTTAAAAATAAGAAAAAGGATGCACAAATTTGCCAAATAAATATTTTAAAGCCTCAAATAGCCAATAAAGAAAAATGAAATGTAATTGCTTGTCACTGGACATTATTAATATGGAACACATGCGTACACTGCCATCTGTATTATCAACATTATTTAATTCATTGGAACTTCAGTATATTAAAATACTGGTAAAAACTGCACTAGCCAAAGTGTACATTTACCAGCTTGTATTTGTACAATACAGAATCTGGCACTGTTTTGCGACTGACTAAAACATAACACTTTTCATTTATTCTACTGCTCTGCCCTGAGCTCATCTAAAATACACAAGAACAAAAAACCTACATGTTCCTGTCTGAAGCAGGCCCAGCAGATCAATAGAGAATACCTACGTCCATCACAGAGCTTTGCTAGAGATGATGCGGAACAAAGTGCATTTCTAAAGGAAGCTCCAAGAGCCGCCATAATTCCTAAAGCTCTGTGCACCACAGCCCACCACAAACAGCACACAAGAACTGCTCTTCTCGGCTTTTGGGCAACACTCTCCTTTTCACGTTAGGTAACACTGACACATTGGCCTCAGCACTTCTGCACAGTATTTTACCAGTGGGTCTCTACTGAGATGGATAAAAAGTAAAGAAGAGAAATGTACAGGCAAATGGTATTTGATAGGGAGGAAATGTTAGCATCAGCAAGACTGGTCTGAGCTGACTGGTATGCTACAAGTGATTTCATAAAGGGATAAAAATAAATACACTCCTCTTTGCATTCTCATGGCTTTACCTTTTAAATCACAGTGATATAGTGAATCCGCTATTATTCTTGTTGGGTTTTTGTTTTTGCATTTTTTTTTGTATTATTATTTTTTTTAAATGATGTATTGAGGGAAATTTTGACTGAACAGAGTCTGTTCCTGTTTAACTGAGTAACTACAGATCAGAGACATGACAGTCCAAGCAGTTGGTTTTAAACACGGGCTTTTGCTCCCTATAGGTCTTTAATTAAGCTCAGTCAATTTTTATTAGTTTCCACAGGTTCAGATTTCAGTGCAAGGCAATCAAAATACTTTAAATCTTGTCAGTCATCTGTCTTGGTGCCCAAGAGACCCTTTCATATCACAGCTTTTACCTCATCCTCCAACAATGCTCATACCTGTTCTCTTAATTGATACTTGTTTACAGTAACCATTTCTGCTATGTGTGAAATACTTTCATGTGTAAAATAAACTGTAAGTAGCATTTCACCATTCTCTACCCTAAACTCATTATCTAAATGCTATAGGTTATTCCATGTTTCTAGACACACAAAGTACACAAGTGCTGATTGTCTTATTTAGAAACAGTTGTGGTCACCTTAGGTGTGCTGGCAGTTCAGCAAGGGGCATAGCCTGCCTCTGCACATCATTGTAGGAAAATAGGACAGAAGAGCCTGCATTCCAGACATCTTTCAAAAAAAAGAAAAAATGCCATAATTGGTTCATCAACAGCATTCAACCAAGTGCAATATAACGCTCACGCTCAAGTCTATTTTATATATGAATATCTGTCTAAATATATACCTACATAGACACTTATGTCTTTTCACACACAGTATTGAAATACGTTATCGTTACCAATGGCACAACGCCTTGCAGCAGCCTGCACTATGTAAATACAATAAGCACTATCACTTAAACCACAGAAGTATTTAAACACCATCTCCATAAACAACCTCAATGCACTTCAGCTTCCACAGAAGTATGTATTTGTTAAAGCTTTTTTTTTTTTTTTTCTTTACCTGAAAAAAGAAAAACACTAATAGCACCATGGGAGTTTCAAGAAAGGCAGGCAAATTATGATCACATTTACCATCTAATTTGCTCTCTGAGGCTTGTTCAAACAGTGCAAACATTGTGCTCCTCTTCTTCATTTGTTCTGACAAGCAGGATGACAACTAATCACCATCAAGAGCTTTCCCACTCTCCAGGCCCCTGTTTTCTGTTTATCCAATTTGATGCTTTCCAACCAAGGAAACCGTTAGCCTTCCCTGCCACCCCAGCTGAGAAGGCCAGATCTCCAAGGCCGGATTTCAAGTAAAAGTCTTGAAGGGTGTGAATCCTCAGTGATAAACAGGAATAATACGAGCCCTTTCTGCTGTGCCATGTGTGATAGCAGTGGCAGTGAGTTCTGTACAGGGTGACAAAAACACCCCAGGGAGGCAAAGGAAGTTGGAGACTGACACAGAAAAAGTAGGCTAAGGAAAGGAGAGGCAACTTCAACCATCTTCCTTCATTTCCCATAAGACAGACCTCTGAGTTATCCCAAGCATTCCTAAGAATTTAAGAAATCCAAAAGCGTATGATGGAAGAAAGAGAAAAGAAAGAGAACAAAAATGAAAAAACCTTGGAGAATACCGGAGAGCTACTCCAAGGCTGTCTGTCCTTTGATAGATCTCTCAAAAACTATTGCACTGAATGACCTTGATAAGACTCAGCCACACAATCAAATTACAAGTTAAGCCAGTGCCATTGTCCACACATTCTCTGTCATGTCTTCACTCAAACCACAGGCAAGACAAAACAAACAAAAGCAAAAAGGACTAAGCCATATTACCTCATGTGCCTGTGGGCCAAAACAGTACACAGATAGTCATCATTCCTTAGCAGATGTATAAGCCATAAAGATTTGCAGATGGGCCAAACAACATGGTTACAAACCCGAAAGGATAAACAAGGTCGGAAATGTGATCTTTAATAGCATATATAAAACTTGTATATGTATGCAAATAAGAACTAAAATCAACATTCTTGAAGGAAGGTCATACCAAAATTGGGCAATGTGATAAGCAATATACTCAGCATAGAAAATCCCCCAAATTTTCATTGCCTTAGCTGTCAGATATTGTATTATTTCTGATAGCATGACAGAAAACAACATCAACAGGCAGCTGGCTAACTCCAGATTCATCAATTTAAAGAGGTCCTGACCTTCACGTAGACCAAATTCACACCAGAAGTTTTTTCTTCCCTTTTCTTTAATAAGCCTTTGAAAAATGCAGCTAGGCTTTAGTTGGCTGAATGTACACACTCCTTTACAACTACCTGTGTCTGCCAGCAGGCAGCAGCCCACAGCACCAGCCAACGTCAGCTAGTGACAGCCAACGTCAGCAGTGTCACTAGCCAATGCCATGCAGCAGATTCAGCTATACAAAGCACTGACAGTAGGAAGACACCTGGCTCAAGCTCTGTGCTACTTTTTGAAAGGTTATTAGATATTTTCCTACATTTTGCAGTCCTGTTGCTTACACATAATTGAACAATCTGCACTAGAATACACTTTGAGTCAGGTGACTGTCCATGAGATACTGTGAAAATTTCTCCTTATTGGAAGGGAAAGGTAATTTTTTTTTCCACAAAAAAATCTGCAAGAATTTTCAAACAAGTCCCAGTTTCAGAAGTTCTTCTTCATAAAACTTCACATTTTTCATGCTTACTAAGGAAAACGTACAGAATTCAAGCATGACAAATGCAAATAGCTTTAGAGCCTACTTACTGGCAAAGCAATGAAACAGGTGATACATAACCTATACCACTTCTTGTGAAAATACTATTTAAAACAGAGTAGAATTTTGCGAACTAATGACTGCAAAGATTTCAATGAAACCAGGCCTGATAAAATGCTCTGGAAAGATGTTGATATATTCTTGGAAGGGCCAAAGGAAAATAAAACCAAAAAAAACCCATTCCCCTTAGCCCTGCTGCTTCCAAGAGTACTTGCAATTTCCTTTTATTGAAAAAGATTTAGAGGACAGGAATACCAAGTCTGACCCTGCTGCATGCTACATGAGGGCCTTCAGTTTGCTCTCTATTACAACAGTAAATATCTTCATGGAAGCGAAGGTTTCTCCACTCCACTCTGCCATCCATGCATCGCACCAGTCTAAGGACCTAAGGTGGATTTTAGAGATTTAATAACAGAACCAGTAGCTTAACATATATTTAAATTATACCAGTCCACTGTCATGTCAGTATATAATCTTCACAAGAATCTGAGCCTGAAGATGTGGCAGACCTGAACGACTATCTTCAAATGCTTCATATGTTATTTTTATAGGCCATGATACTTAAATGATCCATATCCAATTCACAGATGATTTTTCTGTTAGCTATTTGTTAGCTATTGCTGCACTTTTTAGTGTTTGGCTCATCAGAGCTTTTACATTTGTAAAGATCTATTAAGCCACTACCCAAAGTAGCAGGATACTGCAGAGCTGTGAAAGATAAGCTAATGGATTCTTCTCATCTTGCCTGCCTCACAGCATTAACTTGGTGGGTCTTAAACACTGAGCTTTCAGATCAGAGACGGATGTTTGCAGAAAGAAGCCAAAGCCCCAAAGTAACTTTCTTTAACAGTTCATATCCTGTGTAACTTAACATCAACAGAATCAAAAGGGAAGTAAATCAGTGTGTGGTTTTGGCAGCTTTCCTTTTTCAGCCAACTAGATCAGACTCTAAATTTCGCAGTGAGCTAAAAGAAATTAGCAGCATTATCTTGGTCAAATGTTAAAGCAAATAGTAGTTGAAGTGTTAATCATAATTGCGGTTTTTCAAGTTATTCACATTGCGTTCCCCATGCTTACCACAGTGAGAAAATTTTGATGAGCAGCATTAAGCCTGCTTTGTCTGTGCCAGAGGGGAGAGCTGGGTTCCAGCTGCTAAAGCAGCAGGCAGACCAAACAGCTGGACTTGCCTCCCCAGAAAAGCCTTCTGCTGCTCCTGCAAGGCATGCGGCACAAGGGAGAGGAGCAGGCAGAAGGAAACTGTCGCTTTATACTACCACACATTTCCTGGTCAATCCGCTCCTTCCATCTCTGAGACATGTTCAGATTTGGTGTGGGTGTTTCCTGGAAACACCCTTCATCACAGCCTGGGATTTGCCCACAAATTCTCTGGTGGGACACAAAAGCCAGTGATGCTGCCAGCATCAGAACATGGCCAACAGTGGTCGTTTTGCAGCAGTTGGACTCTGAGCATTAGGTGATGCTTACAATCATTCTGGATTGCAATTGCAAGTGGAAGCATTCTGTATTTGGTGTTCCCTTTAACAAGTTTTTCTAATAAAACAAGCAATAGCCCCTTGGATTTGAATTCTGCATGAAAATCCTTATTTCCAACACATAAACATCACAAGAAATCTTTTTACAGCTCAGTAGGCAACCAGGAACTTAGCAGTCTTCACCCCTGCAGTGACTTACATGCCATGAGTAAGAGCATGTAAGAACAGACTGAAGAGAAAGGAGCCATACAGTAAGAGGACTAGAAAATGCAAATATTTTACCTCACCTTATTACCACCAGGTAGTTTTCAGAGGAACCATCAGCTACACAAATACAAAGCAAAGTGCAAATACTGATCAGTCTTATCTTTGCCTGTACTCCACATGCCTGAGTTAACTATTTAAATAAATATTAACAAGTGACCTAAAGTAAAATGACATCTCATTTTTTTTCATCTTCCAAAATGCCACAAGAACATCCTACACGGAGGGTCACTCACAAGAAGCCACAGTGAATAAAAGGATTTGCTGCCAGTTCAGCCTCTCTGAAGCAAAAATAGCATCCACAGGTCCTGCTGAAGTGAAACCAGCCACAAGTCTAAGTCCACCACCAAGCAGATTCTCTAGGCAGTAACACTCATCATGCCAAGGCACCCCACACTTGGCTGCCAGTCCTGCACATGGGTGCTGGTGCAGGGCACTGTGCACCAGCCTCCCCAGCCCAAAGCACACTCTTCACGGTATCATTACTCTTCCAATTTAAGTTAAAAAGCCAACTAAACCTATATAGGAGAAAAAAGCCCTCTGTAGTAGATTTTTTTTTGCAGAGTTCAATAAGAAAGGTATTGTATCAAGCAGCAGTAGCTGGGCAGTCTTTATTGGGCTCATAAAGGATTATGATTTTGCCCTATTCTCTATATAAGTGAATTTCTTAAAATATCATTTTTTAAAATAGCACTTTTTCTCCTCATGATAGTGTTTCTTTAATATATTAAGTTTCCCACATCCCATACTTTGATGGTTCGGCAATTTTCTAGTTCATTTTAAATCAGTTTTTGACAAAACAATACCAACAGTTCAGTAAGTGTCCCAGCTGAATTTCACAATTTACGTTTCTTTTTGAAATACCCTCTTACTGAATAGCTTTAGAAACTAATAAAATTTTTCAATTTTAAAGCCCCCAACTCTTCATATTAAGCACTAAACTCTTGCAGAAGAGGGAGGGCTAGTGATAGTCAATGTTGATAGCAGGTTTTATTTTTAGCAATAGAAAAGCTTTTATAAAATCAGTAATGCACTGTAATTTACAGCTTTCGTGGAAGCCCCAGTGTATATATTTTTAGTAATACTTCTGGTGCTTTGGCACACACATACATGACTGGATGTATGCCTATATGTTTATACACTAATACATAAACACTCACACATAAATACATTCACATAAACTACTGCTGTTAGTTTTCTCTGGTCTGGTTAAACAGTATGACCAAATAACACAGGTGAAAATCACCACTCAGAAATTTTTTTCTTCTGCATTAGATAAGATGCAACAACGAAGAAGAGCAGAACCCTATCTAAGACAAATAAGTCCTATTTATATATTATCCATATAAACAGTGAGGAAAAATACCAGTAACAACCACATTAACACAATTTGTAATTTATGATAACTTCACATCAGTAATCACGAAAGCTACCTTTCAGTAAGGCTGCGAAACTTTTTTCACCATCAGAATGCAGCAGGAGTTCTTCATGTGCAAGTAAGCTCTTCTAAAGCTGGGGACCCAAACAGCTGCAGATCCAACTGTTTCAAAAATTTACCACGTTCAGTATGTGTTGGACACAACCCCCGCTCAGCTGAGATAGGTGCAATTTTGGTCTACTTCAGAACAAATGAAAGCACCTTGCATTAAAATTGTCTTTACTTCAGCTGTCGTACCTTACTTCCAGTTGAGAGAAATAACTAAAGGTTGAGGGCAGGAACTTCCTAGATGACTCCAACTTACTCTGCAAGCAGAAATTGGACTTTGTTGCAAGAAAAAAAAAAAAAAAAGCTGCATTTTCCAATCAATCTCTGTACAACTTTTCCTCTAATATGTTTTAATTCTAGTATGGACAAAGTTTAAACTCTCTACTTAATTAATATTAAATACATCTTCTCCACAGTCCATGTGGAATTTTTATTTCTTTAAATACAGGTTAAGTATTTTTTCTCTAACAGTTGTTAAAAGAGCTAAGTCAGCTCCAGAGCGACAAGAAAATGGCACCAGAAAAAGGCACCTAAAAATGACACCACGAGAATGGCAAATCAGACATAAGGACTGAGAGGGGAGGAAGACTGTGCTTAAGTTTGCCTCACTTTTTTCTGTTACCATTTTTCTGGTGAATGGAAACAACAGCAAATGAAGTTTGGTTATTTCACTGCTATGAAAATAACATGTCATAATTACAGGAACTACATACATACATGAATATGTATTTTCATACATAATACATATCACACAGTCTTAAGTAGAGTTCATTTCGTGTGACAGATTGTATTTCTCTTTTCCTTAATCCTCAGTATCCCAATGACAACTACATTAATAATTTCACTTAGGTAAATGACCAGGTTAATTTTTCAGTTAACATTTTTATTTTTTCTAAAAAGGAAAAAAAAGCCTGGTTACAGAAAAACAAAAATATTTTCAATTTTTCCCATCATTTGAGGCAGTCAGTACAACAGAGAGAAAATTCGAATTCTAACTTTAATTGTAAGACTAATTCTAAAAAGAATCTGCCTTAATGGAGGTAATTTTAGAACCTTTGCATTTGACTGTATGAATGCTAATTGTCAGGGCCATCACAGACTTGTAGGATCCTTTAGGTTTTCTGTCTACTTTCTATTACCTTAGGACATCAAAATGTTCTTAAAAATATTACTCTACCATTCTAGGTTCAAAGGGTCTGGTAAGACTGCAGATGAATGGGAGGACCACAGCATTCACCTTTTGCTGTCCTTCCTCTGTCCCTTCAAATGGGATGTCTGCAGAGGTGCTGAGAAACTCTCATTTTGTAGAAAGATACAGAATAAAGTAAGGAACACATACACATTTCAAGCCAAGAAAAATCACCGGACACTTTGTCACACAACAAACTGCATTACTTGCATAATAGCATTTTCAGCTAGAGTGCGGCAAAATGCAATAGAATAAAATTCTGAGCAAGAATTTTCTAAGGCTAAAGCTAAGCATACATGTATGTTCTAGGGCGTGGAAGGCACAAATCTAGGTAAGAAGTTAACTCAAAAAACTGATCTCATGGTGAGGCTATCATTGACCGGCTCTACCAGACAAACAAAAAGTATAATGATGCTTTGGAATTATTAGTGGAATGAGGAAAAACATAAAGAATGCATGTCTAAACCAACTGCTGACATCTCTAACGAAAATCTCCAGCAAATCAATCAGTGTTTCAAATGCTATGTTAAGAAAATAGTTCTTTTGTTAAGAAAAATAGTACTGACATAATGTTCTTGCAGTGGTATGAATTAAACCAAAAAAAATAACCTGAACACTAGGAAAGCAAAAAAAAAAAATCACCTGTTGAAGAAGTACTTAAGACATTTTGGTATCAAAAGGAAACAAGCATCAGCTGAAATTAGTCATAAGCTATATCTTTTGCTAAAAAAATGCTCAGCAAACTTTCCTGTCTTCACAGGTAGAGACGTTTTTCTTTTTTAGTAATCAATGCAAGATGTGCAAGCTGCGGGCAAAGCCAGAAAAACTCGAGTTGTTGTAGACACCCTCCAGAACACTAGACAAGCATTACTGTCAAAGCTTTTCTCAAGAATGACACTTGCTGGAGTACTCACTCTTTATTTTGCCAGTGAGTGCAACAAGGGACTTTGCTTAAATACACAGGAATTTTTAAGGTATTTCAGAATATACAATTAAATATATACAAAATCATTCAGGGCCTGAAAAACATCTAAGATAAGGACCAGAAATAGCATGAACTGGCTGAAAATGAAAACCCAAAAATGGAATCTTCAGAGTTGTCCCATATGCCAAGAAACACAAGGAATATGTCAACACAGGCAGTACAAAATATTGACACTGCAGCTCTAAGTAGGATAGATTGTTTACATAGCCTGGAAAAAGAAACCACACTTATTTTATATTAATATACTCATTTTGCTGAGGCGGCAGCTCTTAATAGAGTGACATCTAAGCTGGTGATGGTGTATTTGCAGTATTTGTAGTAGATAAAGCATAGCTAGCACTGCTGACAGTAATATCTGATCCAGGACAACTTATTATGTTACTATAAGTAAAGTAGTGATCTAAATGTTTTATCGTCAAGTCTAAGCGTAATGGATTTAATGAAAAATAATAATGCACATGCTGAAAGAGGTGCCTACTTACTTTCTAGTCCTTGTTAAAACCCAGTGGTTTCACTATATTACTTAATCAGTGTAGGCAAGTGGTGGTAATTTTTTACAGTGCTACCAGAGAATATATATAGATAGAAATTAATAGTTAATGTTTATATTATATTAATAATGTTTGGGGTTCCTTCCCATTGCCATTGCATATAGTGTTATCTGTGTGTTCACAGTGAGAAACATTAGTTGCAAGATAAACTTCCTTTTTTAGTGTTAATGTTACAGAGCCTTGGAAAAAAGATGGTGCTGTGGACTAAATGTCCACGTTTCTAAACCCCACACAAAAGAACCAGGCTGAGCATGATAAAGCTCTTACACTTCAAGAAGAACCTGTCAGATAAAGAATATTTTTGGCAAGTATCCTAAGCAACTGAGAGGTCAGCAATCATCTTATTTCCCAGACTGCTGTGCCTGACTATGACCAAGGATGTAGCACTGGACTGTCTTCTGTCAGGGGAAGTACACTTCTAAAATCATAATCTACATTAACTCAGGAAAGAAACACAGGCTTTATTACTCAGGAGCCTGGCAGCTGAACAGCAATATGTGAGATCTACCCTGTGAACAGTATGTACTGTAGGCAGCATTGTTAGAATGAAAGAAGACTAAAGATGAAGCCAAGACTCCTGGTGAGATCTATCAGATGCTTATTAGCACAAGAGATTTCAAAAGCTACATGACAGAAGGGATAAAACAACAGAAAACAATCTAGGATAGCGTACAGTCAAGGAAGAGAAAGAAATATCAGTGTTATGTGTGAATGTAAGCTAAACATTTGTAAATGCCATTCTACAGAAAAACCAATGTAAAATGAAGACGAAAGTACTGACCTACTTCACGGCTCTTCGTGTTCTGAATACCTCATATTAGCTTTAAGGCTAGTGGTTCATTTTCATTTTCATTCATTCAAAATCATCATCCAACTTTTCTCCTGTCTGCCAAGAAACCTGCAAGGAGGTTATTAATGTAATGCAATGTGGAAAAGCAGTTGAATGAAGCAGTGTCACGACACTCCAAGTATGGTGGAAACTTCTTCCAAGAATCTTTGTATCGAGTCATCTTTGATGTTTATAGTAGGCTTGCAGCTCCATCCCCCCAGTTAGCAAACTTCTGTGCATATCTACTGAAGAGGAAAAAAAAGGGAAGTGTCTTTGCCTCAGGATAAATCAAAAGGCATTTCAATAATGCCTGCTCTTGGCAATGTCTAGTATGATAGGAACTTACTGAAGACCAGGTTCCTGGCAAGACAGAAGAGGAGAGAGAGCTTTGGGCATAACTGTAATTTTGTTAAGATGTTAATTAAAATCCATATTGATCCACAAAGAAAAGTATACAATAGAAAATTTGTATTCACTACATCTGGTGCTGGAAAGTCATTCATAAGAATACTCAGGCTCCACAGGAAACACAGTGGTATCACAGATACAATAAAGGGCCCAAAAACTAAATAAGATACACGGACATCACAGTACTATGCTCACTTGAAAGACAAGGTGGGGAACTGTGATTGATTCTATTCTAACTCAACAGCATAAAGCAGAGAGTAGATAAAAAATGGGACATGAACTACATGTTTATAATGACTTTAAAGAAGAAATGACTTAAGCAAAATCCTTTAAGGGCATATTCAATGGAAGTAATATGCCAACAACTTTGTCTAAAACCTCTTGCTCAAAATTTACAAATCAAACACAAATATTTACCCTTTTTATTTATTTTTGTATCAGATTTCACTGCAAAAATAGATGAATTTCAATAATGGAGTATCAACTATTTGTATCTCTGCTGAAGGTTGTATGGTAAGCACCTTTAAAAAAACCCCAACACTACCCCTTCCAATATTTAAGTGAAAAGCTGGAACACAGACCTTTGCATGAATGTAAAGATTTTTCACAGCTTTTTAACTACCCAAATTTCAAATAATTACTAGTTAATCTCAGATAAAATGCACAGATTTTGCATTGTTTGTCTTTCTTTGAAGAGATAGAAAAGACAGGAGGTTTCAGAGTAATTTTGTTAGGGGAAGCTCTTAAATAGTCATGACTATATACAGTAAAGAATCAAAACACATCGTAGAGATTGCAAGGTCCAAATTGTTAATCCGACAAATAGATGACCAGGAAATGCAGCATGTATTTACAGTGTTGATTAGGGCAAGAGAATTGAGAACACCCTAAAACACATGGAGCCCAACAATGCAATATACCCAACCAATATTTATTGCTGCTTCTGTAGAAGCAATTTCCATTTTGATGTGTTCTCTCACACATGATGTTCTGAAACAGTTAAGTAACATGAAAAATACAGGTTCAAGATTATATCTGTCACAGATGAAAATACAGCATTTATACAGCATTAGATTACAAAGCCACTGGTTTATGGACCCAAGGTCCTCTTGGGACTGCCACAAATCTACATATTGTCATACGGTGATGGATTTTTATGTTTGCTTATCTGAATTAAGAAGAACCCACATTAATAACCGAAACAAACAAAACACGGTGATTCAGTCTCACAGTCTGAGGGAATTTAACAGTGTCATCTAGTTCTGGTAAAGATCACAAGAAGTCCACAAAAACTGTCAGGAAAACCTCCTATCTCAGCCAGCATTATGGAAAGAAATTCCTAATTACAGGGGTGGATGCTTACAATGTGTGCACATCTGAATTTGTTCTACACTGCAATGAGAGACGAGACTGATGACAGTCTTGTGCTAATGATTCTACAAACTACCAATGAAATTAATTCTGCCAGATGTTTATCTGGCTAGTGAATGATTTCTAAAATTCTACTGTGCTAGATGAACTTCATGAACATTCTAGATGAACTTTAACACTGAATTCTGCCAAATAAAATATCAATTTTCTGGACATAGACAACACTAAGCATGGAACTCCATAAATTTATGATACTCAACAAACACAGGAAAGAGATTACATGACATCTACGATAGCAGATAACTGGACCTGATGATAATTTGAGGATGCTTCCATTCTGGTTTTCCCAATCTATTAAATTTACACTAGACACTAGGCTTTATTACTAGCTTAAACCAGTTTTGGACATGAATGTTCAGAGTCAAAACATGAATGCATACTATGTATTCATGATTATTAAATAATTAGCCTCAATTTTCAGACTATTTCATGATTATTTCACCTCGTGAATAAGTCCTGCACATTACCATAGCCATCCCTCTCCCACCAATGCGTTCATTTAAAGGTACAGTTAGTCCAGTGAAGGACTCAACATGGATCTGATTCAAAAGCTTACCTTAACTTAAAAGGAGTTCTCGTAGCCTAAAGTATCAGAGAATACATCCTCATATGTTTTTGAAAAAAGCATTTTGTATGTTCTACCACATATAAAAATTAACATGCAGGTACATGCCACAGAAAGTGGTATCTAATGCAACATTCTGGTATCTCTAAATCAATTTGTAATGTAAAGAAAAAAAAAAGGGGAACACAAAGCTATCCCCATCTGTATATCCACCATCATCACCACATGCTTTTGGTACAGTACATTTGATAAAGCAATACATAAAAATGCAGTCAAATACCTCATAATTTCCTAAAAGTATGCTCTTGTTTAGAGTACTTAGTAGGTTTTTGATTTAACCTAGCTGGAAATCAAAGACTCATTTTTAAAGCAAGGTAAACAAACACATAAAAACACGAAGGAGCACAAAATCCCAGGCCTCCCAGGTTTCTGTTGTGAAATGTAACCCAGTGAAAGCTACCAGCCTTATTTTAGGTATCATCTTCATTTCTTGACCACTTTTTCATAGAGATCTCTCTATCTATGCCCTCACCCATCCCTAAGAGGGAAACAGTACAATCAATCTGAGGAAGCCACATGTGCTTTTTAATAGCTATGCCTGACAAAGAATAAGTCTTGTAGTAAACAAGATCCACAAGTAGGAAATCATTCAACATGTGAGAAAGGTGACAGAATTCACTAGTTTAGTGTCAACTTTTAATTCCTAGGTTAGGGTGTTTTTTTGGTTTTTTTTTTGAGTTTTTCTAAAATGCCATTCATGAAATATTAGAGATGCCTGTCTTTTATTAACATTATGTCCTCTGACATCCATGCAGTGAAAGATAAAAAGATGGCATTAAGTTTTAGCAGGGAAGTGAAATGTTGCATGGTGCAAGGTGACTCACTCTCATTTAACTGATTACCAAAATGTAATCAAATAAAGCCTATGATCTTTACAGTGGCAAAAACAGTGCAGCAAGAAGAAAAATACAATTTTTAAAAGTGAAAAGACCAATTGAAATAAACCATATCTACTAGTAACATTTAAATGAGTCCTCTGCAGCTATCTGGTCATTGTTAGGCCATCCATACTGAGAAAAGAAAAGAAAAGAAAAAGAAATGGAAACACATGACAGACTGATGATGTGCATGTAATTCAAGACAAACTGCCTTGAGTTTAGATTAGCAAAAGAAAACTTTAGGAAACACAGATTTTGTAAAACAGATCTAGACTTAATTGACACAATTCTTCTCACTCTGCTCGTTTTTGGTTGTTGCTACAAATTTCACACACCTTTCTCTAACATGTTTTCTGATAGCTTCTGACAAACTTGAGATATTTTCATGATGGACTTTGGCTGTAATCCACTATGGCAATTCCTCCGTTTCTAAACCCTCACATTTAGTCCTTCAAATCCATTCACTGTGAGCTGCCTCACCTGCCATTCTGATTGCAATGCCTCCCAGACCCTCATCAGCTCACCTCATCTATCCACTGTCACACAAACTTGGGCTCGATTTGTTGAAACGGAGGAAACTTCTACTGGGGTCGAATGATGTAATTTGGGGCTGAAACTAAGTGAAGCTTGCTGGTTTGGATTGTGCGTTAGGTGAAATTCTGTGAAACAAATCCTGAAAGAAAACAAAACAAGACTATGAATTCATGCTTGCATTTTGCATGGAATTACTCCTTTCAAAATAATTTCTAAGCATTTTAAATTAATCACAGTAGGCCTGGAAAAATGCAAGCTTAATTGCAGTTTTACATTTATGTTTCAAATAAGAGAAGATAAGGGGTTGGCTAAATGTCTCACAGAGTTACTCCCTTACTCGCTCACTTGTTGTTCACAGTTATTTCCTAACAGCCAAACAGCCATACAAATTTACATGATTACCAGTACTGCTGTTGAGTCTAGTAGGGTTCAGTCTCTTCTCCATCTTTCTTTCCAAAAAGTAGCAGAAAGCCAAGACACCAAGCACGTTTTTACCCCCACTATACAACACTTATGTGGACGATACAACATACATCAAGCAGACAGCTTAGCCAAGAGATGGATGGATGGGCTGATTCTCATCCTGGCCGCAACAGAAAAGTTCTATAACCCAGCATTTCACTCCAAAGCCCCACATGGAAACAGCTATCCACGAGGCCTACCCCAGGAAACAACTCCCAGCCCGCACCATAACTACCATGCTGGTAACATTTAAATGGCTGCTCTTCATTTGACAGACACAAGGTACAGGGACAGAGGGTTAGTGAGGGAGGAGGTGACAGACACTGCAGAGCTGAGACACACACAAACATCTACAACCTCGTACTTTTAATACACCTGGAAACCTCAATGAATGTTTTTCTTACTCTGCCCAAATGCTCAGATTCATTCATGCCACTAAATACAAGATTTAATGCCTGAAAAAGAAACACCAACATATATATATATATATATATATATATATGAAATATATATATGTGTGCGTGTGTGTGAATGTAAAAAATGAAAACAAAGAAAAAACAACACTCTATATAATAAAATGTCAATAAAAATACCTTACTAATTACTCTGCTACCTTCTTAAAATAGGAACAGCATCTCTTATGTCTTGATTTTATGATTTCCTTTGGCCCACATTAAAAAAGTAATGCAATTACCCTTTATAAAAAGGTTGGCTGAGGTCCTTGTGAAAATCTGCTCAGGGTGATTATTTAGCTGAGTTTTTTATTTGTGGAATTTAGGCAAGAATGTCTCAAGCTGTTTTTCAAAATAACTGCTTAATCTGCTTTAGTATTTTAGTATTTGCTAAAAAAAACAGCATTTTCTAACAAATGGAGAATAAGGTTAAATACTCTAATTATGAACTTGCAAGAAGATTTAAACACAAAGATTGTGTAAAGGGGTTATTAATTTTTGTACATTTGGAGTCAATTCTCAAGATTAAATAATTACAGTTTAACTAGAAATAGGTAGGTCACTCCAAAAGAAATTCCCCCTGTTTGTTTCCAAGGAAGCTACAACAGATACAAAGAGCACAACAACGCCATTTGATAGAGCAAATTCTCAAAGACAAAACACTATTTTTCAACATATTTGCCACCATTAGCTATGCATTTTCACAAGCACTGAACAAGAGTTCTTCATTTTGTGGTGTGACAGTTGTGTACGGCTAAACAGAACACAGCTTTCCTTTCTCATTACTGCTGCCATGGCTGAAACCCCACCACCCACTGCCTCACCAGGCTCACATCCACTCTTTGGTTTCCACAGACATTCAGCAAGCATTGATGAATGTCAATGGGCACAATTTTTTCCATATGGAGGAATTCAATGACTTCTCTTTTCTTCATAAGCACTTCGATGTGAGATGCCTTTTTGTCAGTCTGTCCCTTTGCTGCCACCTTTTACATGGCAACAACATGTAATGGAATACTTATGGGATGGGTTCAACAAATACTGTCATACTACAACATTTTTTTGCTAGGTCTTTCCAAATTATTCTACGCAACTGATGTTAAAAAGGAACTACTAACATGGCTAGACTTCAACTAGGGGAGCATCCCGATTTAAAAAGCTGAAACTTTGTCACGTCCTTTAATTAAATTTTAATTAAAACCATGTCTAACAATTGTTCTCTTGAATGGTGCTTTCAGCATATCTGCAACACAAACGTTGTTACTGAGACGCTATCCTGTGAATTATGCAAAAGCAACTTCAACCTATGGTATCTGCCCCCAGTTTTTTCTAGTTCTCTCTCCAGTTACTCCTGACTTAGTGGAGTCTTACATACTTTATAAAGCTTCACCCCCTCTTCCTCAATTCAACTACAAGGACCAGCTCCACCACAAAGGCGCAGAGGAACCCGAGGACACTACAATGATGACACAAACAAAGATCTCTGGTAGGTGCAGACAATCACAACATCCCACTGGTGCTCCCTGCTCATAAGGCACAGCCCAAGGCCTGGCTTACTGCCACGTGCCCAATAAGCAGCCTATAGGGCCTTTCAGGCCAAGTGCCACCACTGCAAAACTTCTGCCAACACTTTTTAGCCCTTCCCAAAAGTCATTAACTACTACTAGGATGTAGCAACTCTCTCTCTTACCATACCAGTTGCACTTTGCTTGTAAAGATATATCTTCATATATATTTATTTTATTTTTTTTTTCAACTGAATAATAAAAATCATGGTTCTCTTATCTCCATCTTAAATATCATCTTTCTTTCTGTAGAATGACCAAATTTTTCCAAAGGTATGACAAATAAGACTCTCCCCACTAAGCAGTTCCCTGATGATCATGTCTTGGTAAGTTCCACTTTAATAATTATTTCCCTTCAAAAACTTTCTAATTCACATCCTGCACATCTATCCCCACAAAAAACTCTATACAAATTTTCTGGAAATGACAATTTTTGGACATTTCCAATCTATGAAATTTGACAGAGGAAAAAGGACTATGTCTCTAGAAGTTGATAGAGTGATTAAAAAAAACTACAGAAGGATTATCATTGCTTATTAAGTGCAATACTTTGAGCAAATTCTATAGAACCCTTTCTTACTTTATTCCTATCAGATTCATTAGCATATATCCAGCTAATAACTAGCAATCACCCACTGCAGGAAAAAGGCCCAACCTAAATCTGCTTAGATGGACACTACTGCAATTTGGTAAAACTTTTTCATTTCTCATTCAACAGCTTTACAGTGTGTGCACTGTTACACACCCTTGAAAACTCAGCACCCTGTTCAGCACCACCATGGTCCCATTCCACAGAAAGACAGGAGCACACTGATCCTGCCGCAATGCCTCCAGCTCCTGTGTTGCTCCACACTTGGGCTTCTCATACTTCTCTTTGCCATCCACTACTGATCTCTGCCAAGAGAAAGAGCTGGACAGACTTTCAGTCTAGGTTCACACAGTTCTGGCTATGTTCATGCTTATGAATGCATCTCCTCTAATTCAGACATAGGTGCCTACTTTGCTGAGGTTCTTCAGACATCCAGGTTGCACTCAGATTTAGGTCAAAAAAACACTTGATGTGCCTTCACTGCCCAATACATTACTGAGTAGCACACTCAGGGAGGTGCAGAGCTTGTGGCAGCTATGACCTCAGCTAACTTAGTCCCAGTTTATCTCCCTCTAGTATGGCAAATAACTTTTATATTTATTTTGTATTCTTCCATTGAAAGACAATTTTTCTACAGAAACAACCGAACTGCAGTACCCCATGGGCATTCCCTAGTTAGCAAATCATTACTTGAACTTCCTCCCTTTTGTCCTAATATCATGCAAAGGCTTCCTTGCTGCATAGTGCCATTCAGTGTTCTATTGACAGGGACATACCTTTGTTTTAACTGTATGTTATCTTTTTTTCCTCTAATTATTGAGTTGTGAGAGAACTGTCAGAACATGTAAGTCACTGTTAATGTTCTTCTGAGTGTTGTTAAATGCTACACAAACTTTACATGGCAAGCTCATAACTCTTAACACATCAGATTTTCTATGTTAGTGGCTGTTCATCCACTATGATTTCTTAATGGACTCTTTAAAAGAACTAGATTGTGATTAATTGCAGCCCGTGATTGGGAACATGAAAAGAATTGGTTTGAACCTTTACCCTAGTCATACACCAGGGTGAAAGAAAAGGCATAGGTTGTGGCTTAATAGTTTTTCTTAGATAATTGGTGACGTTTCTTAATAGAACCAAACAATTCTATGTTTTGTTTATCAAACTCTCTCTTTCCTTTTTTCTCCCCCTTGCTTTTTCCTCCCCCTTATTTTGTCAAGTAAACACTGGAATTGACTTTTCGGTCAACTGGGATACGTTTGCATACATCACCTTCCTTTATAAGGAAAAGTTTTGTATATAAAAACTCAGTTGTCTGTAATTGTTAAAGAGCATTCAAACATTTATTTAGCTTGGGTACCAACCTTTACCTTAATTCCCTTTTTCTCTTCCAGTTTCTAACCTTCACCTCTTCAGAACTGGCTAAAATGTCATATAGTTGGCCTATCCATTGGAGAGTTTTCCAGAACATTAAAAAATAGATATGAAACAATCACCATGCTGTTTATTTAGTTCTGCTTGTGTGGAGGGGAGGAGGCTCTTTATCACTCATATGCTCCTACCAAAATTGTTGAGTTATTGAGCATTTTTAAAGCTAGTGGCTAGATTTTTAAACCTCCACAAATAAAGAACTGGCTTATTTTAGCCAGCCGACATGATCTCTAATGTTTTTTTAAAGTTTCACTGTATATGTGCAGAAGGCTGTTTGGGACTAGTCAAACTAGTCTTGGAAGACAGGATATGGAAAGCAATGAGCTCTTTTTATCATCACACTGATTTTTCCAGTTCAGGTTTTTCAGATGTGATGGCCCAAAGTTCCTTGGATTTCCAACTGCATCTACAAAGGAGATTAACATGCTCAGGAAGCCGAGATTCAGAGTAACAAAGAGAGCTGGTAATACTGTCATCAGTCTACTACTGACAGAAATGAAAACAATTTCAGATACATTGATAAATCCTTTCAGCTTCAGTATCATTTTTTAAATTTACCCCTTTTACAAACTAGCTGTGGAGCTTCAGTACTCCCACCTGCCTACCACAGGAGTCAATGTCTGCTCAGTTGCAGTGCTCCCTAGGCAATGTTTCCCAGGCTCTGTTTTGCCACCTGAAAAACAGGATAACACTTCTGCAAATGTGTTTATGAATGCCTACATTTGAAAGACTGGCATTTTGATATTGCCCCGCCTCTACAAAGCCATGTCCTTTTCATTAAATGGCTAATAGAGAGTTCCAATCACAGCACAGCCTTAGGTGTAATTTCTACAATATAATCAGTAAATCACTGACAGCATCGCAAGGATCCCTTTTCCTTTCTCAGTATGCCAAAATCATCCATTTTCAGGAGTCACTCACCTAAACTTATTTCACCATATTAGGAATATTAAAAAATAGCGAGGCCTATTGTGTCTATTTATCAAAATCTAAAACTCTCTGACAATTGAAGTTTCAATTTATTGCCACACTGGTGCTACTTTAAGAGTAAAACTGAAAGACACGTGCTTAATAAAACAACCTGTAACTGCCTTGAACACTATCTCAGAGCCTGAGAATGAAAATCAGCATGCTCATTCCCATGCAGTGGGAAATAACCTTAGCAGGAACAGACCACAAGGAAACGCCAAAAAACAGTGGAAGTTGCATTTCTCATGTACTCTTTAAAACATGAAGGCCACAATTGTCACATCAGCAGTGGGCTTTACAAGCATTTGAAGAGGAAGGAAGAAAACACAACAGCATCTGTGCCAGACCTGGGCAGCATCATTTGCAATCGTTTGCATCATCTGCAGAGCCACACAGTGCCTGCTGCTCAGTCTGGAAGAAGAGCAGGTGAAACCTACTCCAGCTCCCCCAAAACCTGCAGCAACCCCAAGCGTATGGACAGAGTCCAAAAGGATGTTTGGGGCCGAGGACAAGCACATTTCTGCTCCTAGGTCCTGAAAGAGACATGCCAAGGCACATCACCACTTCAACTTCTTATTTTCAATTAACTCAGTTTTTTAATACTTGAGAAACAATTCATTTTTCTGAGATTCATACTGGCCTGTTTCAGGGGTCCATCTAGTTCCAATCCTCCTGAGGCAAGTATTTCAGAACTGAAACCTAGATCTGACAGAGATATTCTGTTCACTTAGAAATATTGTTCAAAACATGTCCTGAACTTTGCTGAAAAAGGTTCTCCCATTCCAATACACAGGTCTGTCTATGTGTTTGGAGCTGCAGACATACCAGTGCTTTAATCCCTCCTCTTGAGGCCTCAGCAATAAAGTGGGGATAACCACACTTACCTACTTTGTGGGGTGTTGTCAAGATTAATGCTCACGGAGCCGCAGGTAGGCAAAAATCATTATGGCTCCCATCCTGCAACTGCTAATGCACGAGCTGCCTGCTGCACACGCATTGAGCCTAGAGGAAGCTAATTGACTCCTCTGAAGGTGCAGCAGTTTGCCCAGGCCCTATCAATAAGCTGTTAAGTGTTTAAAAAAACAAAACAAAATGCCACTATATTAAATGTGAACACAGCACAACTTTCAAATGATCCCGCAGAACAGAGCCTCTGGGGCTAAGCATGGCATAGGACAAGCATTTGTAACAGAATACAATGTGGAGATATATATTATAGGAATATAAAAACAGCTATTAAGGCAGCTGTTTGATGTAACTCTGTGCACACACTCTCAAATACACACATCTACGTGCATACAGCACTTAAGCTACAATAAATATCTCACAGATGACTGTGTGTGCAAACAGATAAAAATGCAGACACATGACACTTGCACAACATACCTTCAATTCTTCTCTAAACTTTTGTCTCATCTCTTCCAGAAGGCTGGAAGAAATATACTCATGGTTCACTTTGGAGAATGCAAATGAAATTTCAGACCTATTTTTTTCATCAATATGTGCCACAAAACCAATTTATCTGACGTCAAATTCAAATAATTCACTTGACGTCACGCTGAAGAAGCCAACCATGAACACTGTACAAATTATTATTTTGATCCCATTGTTAGAACAGAATTACAGCAAAAACTGCACTTTCCACAGCTATTAAAGCAGTGACCCTGGCAGAGCATGCTTTTGTGCTGAACTTTTTATATCACCAAGCCTATTAATCAGGTGGCAGTTCAAACCGATGCGCTTTATATAGTTGACCCCGGCCAGTGCTTTAATTACTTGGTATTAAATGGTAATTAAGACTTTTCACATTCAAGTTTAATTCAAAAAAATTAAGTGTAAAATCCAGTAATTTAATAAAGAGTTGTGTTCTTTACTGTGCCTCAGCCTGGACACTGAGGATGCAGCAATTTACTATTGACAAGCACTAAAGGAGCAGGTCATTTCACAAGTATAGTGTGGACAAAGGTGAGCCGGGCAACTGATGAAATCTGTGGCCAAGGCGAAATAGCAATCTCTGAGCCAAATGGTAATAAAGTTACTGAAATGAAGCAGTGTAGCTTTGAAAGTGAACTGTCATAAGGAGGATACGGGCCTTGGGATGCTTTGTCTGGCATAATTAAAACATTATTCCCTAATAGCCAATCCAGGTGGTTGGCCCTACCTCTGCTTTTCTGTATGCTACAACTGAAGAGCAAAGACACCTGGGTAAAACTGATCAAGAAACACCAGCAATCTCAGCAACCTTTCTGTGAAACAGCAACCACCTCAGAGATGTATTTATTAAACTTACAATACGCGTAGCAAAATAAGAGTCGTGCTTAAATGTTCTTTCTTATAGTATAAAATTATCTATCTGTATTTTCACCCAAGTGCAAGAACCAAGTAGCAACACATTCAAATGTCACTATCCAAAATTCCCCACTAAATCAGAGACAATTACTTCCCTCCCTCAATAGCTATTAAAGGCAGATAGTTTAATCACTGGGGAGGCAATCTGGTGCACAGGACGCTGAAACAGGGGTGTGGAGATGTAGGCTTAACTCGCGTCTCTACTACTGACCTGCTAGGTGACCTTGGGCAAGTCTCTTCACATTTCAGCGCCTCTTTGTGTCCCTATTAACCTTTGTCCATCTCAGCTATTTAGAATGTAACCCCTCTGACGCAGAACAGTCTCTCAGTACATGTTTTTACAATACCAGCACAACAAGGTCACCATCTTGGTTGAGACCTCTAACTGTTACAGTAATCCAAATAAATACGAACAATATATTCAATTATTCAGAATCCAACTTACATTTATTCAATTTTCCCATAACATCTGGATAGCTGAGGCACCACCACAGATTAGAAAGTACAACCTACATCCACTTAATGTCTTACCCACTGTTTGGGTGATTGAAATCTGTACTGATTTTCATGAAGCAAAGAACACCTAACCCACTGCTTTTAACACAAAGATGGAACAAGCCATTAGTTCCCAAGTTACTCAGATCACATGGGCTATAAATCATGCCTGGAAGAGAAACAAGAAGGCCCACCCAGGATAAAGTTTGACCCAGCGTATCACTTAAGCATGTCCTTGAATTTAAGCATAAGTATTCCCACTGAAGCTCCTGAAGCAGGCTTAGATATGGAATCAGAGCGACTCTAAATATGAGTGTAAGTATGTTAATACATACATTGTGAGATAATGCATTATTCCAAAACTTCCCAAAGGAGTGAGCAAAAATACAGCTGTCATTAAAGCAGGTGACTAACTGATGGGTGTTTCTTGAGACTGAACATGCTCCCCACCAAGCACATGCCACATCCATGCATGCAATTCAAAGGATACTACAAGTACTTGCATTTCCCTTATTGACGTCAATGTTATTTTTAGGAAAGCACAAGTAGCAGTAAAGAATTGTAATTCAAGATGTACTGACCCACAGAGGAAGCTCTGGACAATCGTCTTGGCAGTGCAACTTTTGCAAATCAACTAAAATCCTACCTGAAGAAAGGGCTCGACCCTATGCAGATATTGATATATCAATAACACGTCATGAGTGACAGTAGAACAAGAGACATCAGTTGAGTGGAAAAAAAAAAAAAGAACGAAAGAAAGAAAGAAGAAAAACCCACGCGTGGCTTAATATTCACCCTCTGAAGGGATATAAAAGCTCTACAAAAAAAGGTAATAATAATAATTAAAAAAATAAAAAATAAAAAAAAAACAAAACCAAAGCAGCCTGCTGCCCTTCCTATCCTCATAAACTTTAACTGTCCAAACTGAAGCTTGGGGTACAACATCATTATTATTTTTCACACAAGAAATCTTGTTTTCAAGTATGGCATGATGGTAGGATGAAATGATCTTGGAGGCTGGAACGAGCATGACTTATTATCACTAGAAAGGGACTATTATCTGGAAAAAGAAATTACATAAACTATTTGTCTTGTATATATAAAAATCTATCACAATCATAAATAGTGCTGAAATAAAACAAGAAAAACACACCGCAATCTTGTTTAATAAAAGGAATTTCATTAAAGATATTTGCCTATCCTAAGAATTTATATACAGCCAAAACGTGGAAAATGCAGCTCCTTTAGCAAGGAGCTCAGTTACCACAACTGATCCACACTGCCAGCCTCAGAATTCTAATTGTGTTTAATACAGTTTCATGTTGCATCAAAGTACAAAATCAATACCATTTGTCCAGCAAACAGGAAAAATGGAATCTATAAACTGCTCTTATTGAGTAATTAAACACCTATTATTGTCATGAGTGGTGAAACAATGAATTTGATAAGACAAATTTTTGCAAGAAAACACTGCAGTGATTAATACCTCCCTACGTATTAAATAAAAATGACTGCCTTTTGTGCAGTACTGCTGGCAGAAGAACAGGAATGAGAGAAGTAGTTGCCAGTGCCACAATAACAGGCTAACCTTGAACTGAACTCCTTTCCTCAAGAAATTAAATGCTGTAGCAGGACTTTAAATCCCTCCACTTAGAGCTCATTTGTGTTCCACGTAACCTGCAGTTCCTGAAGAGAACTCATTATCTTCAAAAGGAGAATCCTTTTATAATTTCTTTACAAATGTGTATATTGTTTCTACAAAAAGTATTTCATATCAGAAAAGGGATAAGAGTATTAACAGTGTAAGCAAGGCAAAAAGGCTCGTATCATTAAGACACCATTTCTGCTTCCTGGGAATTCAAACAGCAGCCACGGTGGAAAAACGAATGAGAATGAGGTTAAAGAAAATGTACCTTTACAGCAAAATTTTAATCTGTTAGATTGATGCTAAACCGCCTTGGTCTTTCTGCTGCTATATGCTGTATTTCTATGTACAGGCCCCCTCCCCCAATGCCCCTCCTGTAGCTTTGGCTTCCTATTTTTCTTTTCACTTAGAATGATGCACTAGGAACAACTATAGAGTACAAAAGATGAATCTATGGATGTGACACTTGTAAAGGGTAACCCTATTTCACAAGTGAGATGGGACAAAAAAGAAAGAAAAAAGGCCACAGAAGCAATAACTGCTCACTGAATTACCATTAAATTGTAAGATTTACAATCCAATGTACAGTAAGTGCATATCTAATGGAGTTTGTCCTCTAAAAGAATATAAAGTAGATCTTTGCAGCGTAAGATGTATGCAGGTTATTTTTTTTATTTTTTTCCTTTTTTTAAATTTTATATATTTTTTTAATTGGAGCACGCAGAAAACAAATGTGCACATTAATTCCAGGATTTTGATACACATTACAACTGTGCCAAGGCCAACATTAAAATATGATAAATACAGCATGATTAGTAGGACCAGGCTTTTTATTTTCCAAACATGCTCACATGCTACAAAGAGAGATAAAAGATGACTTCAGTACAGCCAGTCAATACTGCTTTCACAGATATCATTGGCGAAAGCAGATCACATTATTATAAATTTAGTTTATTGCTATGATCTACTGGAATTCAATGAAACGACTGAAATGACTTCTGGTGGGGGGGGGTGGGGGGAGGCAGGGCAGCTGCTGACCATTTCCAACGTCCTTTACACACAATATCCGGACAGAAGTTTCAGATCACTTTGTTCAGGAGGGCCTTAAATCACCCACAATATATATATTCGTACAGAGAATGCAGTATTAAGTAGAGTCAGGCACAGCATTATTTTTTCTAAATATCTTGGTCCCTAATTTCATTAGTGTTATTCATGGGAGCAAAAATCTTGCATTATTTGTTTATAAATCAGCAAGGCATGTCAAACAGTTATTTAAACAAACTTACAAATGAAATGCCAGCAGATTATCATTATACTATATTGCTGTGGTGTACATAATCACATTTTACTGGATGACTCTGGAAAACTCAAGCCTTTAGTAAGAAAACAGAACTATTAAACAGACAAAGGAACTTTGGAGTGGGTGAACCATTCAAACAGCAGCAAGACAGATCACATTCTTCACTCTTAATTTGAATAAGCTTTACTTTCCCTTGTTAAACTTGGAGCTTCCGCATCTCAACGAATGGCACTAAAAGTTTCACTTTCCCAAAACTAAGTTTGCCTACCACACAAATTTTCCCTTGATCTGCCTTTTATTTTAACGGATTAAAAAGCAATGCACGAGATCAGCAACGATAGCCTTGTTCTCTCCAACCTCAGTGAATCAAGTTCACTGGAGGTGAAGCGGTGGAATTATCAGTACAAGTGGCTGTGTCATCAAAGCGTTCTGAGAGGTAGTGTATGGAAATGCCTAAACAAACAGAGGCATAAAAGCTGTCTGTATAGGAAAAGCCTCTCCCAAGGCTTTTCATTAAAACAATTCCAATCGCAGCTCCATGATGCAGCATTATATTATGTGAGAAATATAAAATCTTGACATTTTTCTAAATGTGAATGGGTTAAAGAACCTCTCCACGCTACAGTGAGCCTGAGAATTTCCAGCAGCTGATGAAGACCAGTTGACCACCTGATACTTTTTCAGCTGGGTGATAAAATTAAAGGATTGCTTTGATTTGCTTGAGGGATTACTTTCTATAGTTAATTGTTTAAAGTGCACAGTCTTACAAAAGGGAAAAATACCAAGAAGGTTAATGTAGAGTGAGCTAATTGCAAGCTGATTACATTGTGCAAAGCAAGAGATATTACTGGCGTTACATACCATCACACGGACCAGCCTATTCCACCCTGCTGCTGCAGCAAACAAGCTGATTTGCTAACAAAGTGGTCAGCTCGGGCACTTGCACAGCATCTCGGTAGGTCCACAGGCGACTGCTTCCCATGCAGAGAATCTCAAGCTCCATTTTCCAATCTGATTACACGGCTTCTTATTCCGGCAGCCTTAAACCTTCATGGCAGTTTACCAACATTTTCATCACTTTTTCTTTTACAAAGCAAAAGAACTGATAAGCTCTCAGGTACCCGGGATTTCATAGTCGATGGCTGGCAGGCAGCCAGCTTCCCTTGCAGCACAAATGTTTCGTGCCACAATGCAAAAAGCACACTGAATTTAACAGATAGCACAGGGCTATTAGAATTTTGCAGTCCGTACAAGCAGGCAGCATGTTTCTGTCTTTGCAGATGCAGACAGTTCTGTTTAGCCACATTTATAACATGCCTACACCCAAAGGGACAGGGTAAAAAAAAAAAAAAGAAAGAAAGAAAGGCAGAGAACAAATGAAGACAGAGCACTGTCACTAACTCAATGGCACTACAAAGTGTACATCCAAGTTACTTCATTACAAAGCTGCCAGATTACTGAGAATTAGAGGCACTGCTCGTAACTTCTGATACAAACTTAATTTTAAAAAAAGGAAAATAATTCTTTACATTAAATGAAGTTGTCAGACTCAAGATGAAGCACTATTTTTATGCTAAAGCAAATGAAAAAAACGAGATGCTGTTGCCTATTTTGTCACCTGAAATGCTTACATATTGCATTAAAACAGCCACAAGATATCACAGATATCATATACCTGGGTTTACTTACATCGCTCAAATAATGAAAGAACAAAAAGACAATTCACACTGGCAAACATGACACAGCTTTATAAGAGTCTCATTCTGATTTATATGGTGCACTGTCTAAAAGTATATGGGAAAAATTAATATATAAACATACATATAAGTGAGTACACAGAAAGAAAACAACACACTGCAGAATGAAAGTTCTGGAAGGAGATTATCCTGTAAATCCTAAAGATTTCAACAAAAAGAAATCCACTAATAAGCAAGAGAGAAGGGAACTCCCTTCTTTTTCCTTAAAGAAAAAGACATCAATATTAAACCAGCGAGTTTCCGCTGATTGCTGCGGAGGCTCACACCGACCACCATGCACTGTCGGCATAATGCCCCAAAGCCTGCCTAGAACTCACGTAGCACAAAGTTAATTGCACAGATAACAATCCACCCCCATTTCTCCAAGCAAAACATTTCTAACGTTGAGTAGAACATACGGAAACCCAAAGGGATAAGGCCCTTCAAGTATTCTTGGAAGAAACGCAGTTTTGCATATCACTGCTCCCATGGTAAGGGGGCAGGAGTGGAAAGGCGGAGGGCAAGACAGTTTGTTATGGAGCAAGGGGAATAAAACCCAACCAAGTACAAGCCCTCTGGTGCATTGGTTCGGCGCTCGGCTCCCCGCCGCGCTGCCCCCGCACCCCGAAGCCACCGTCCCCAGCACCGCCGGACGGGCCGGGATTTGAACTCGCGGCTCGGAGGGCTCTGCGCCACCGGGCCGCGCTGCGGGTTGGGGCCAGGCGGGCGGGGGCCAGGCGGGCGGGGAGGCCTCGGGCACGGCGCAGCCCGGAGGGTTGGGCCGAAGCGGACGATGCTCGGCCTTCCCGGTCGCTCTCCGCGTGTGTATTTGTAGACGCGCATCGCCGTGAGCGGCGCTACAAATGCTCACAAGGTTTTGTGGAGGAGCACAGAAACGAGCTCCCCGCAGCCATACGTCGTGCCCAGCGCTGCCGAAACCTTCCCACCCCAACTCCTCTCCTTCGCACAGCTGCAGGGCCATACACGTGCACACGCAGCCTGCACGCGTGCAGCCTACGCACGCCTCATTTGGTTATATGTAAAACCGTGTGCAAGTACGTGGCTTTATCTTTAAAATTAAACGTCCTAATTTGCATGGAAATGCCAGCTCCGATAAAATAAAAAACATGCATTAACCAGCTTCCGATACCAACACCTTATTCCCACAAACGATTCCCAGTAAACTGTTCCAACTGCGGGGCTTGGGAGGGGTTGCTGCTGGTAGATGCAGGTCGAGAACATGCCTTTTTTTTTTTTTTTTTTCCTTTTCTTTTTCTTTTTTTTCCCTTTTTTTGCTTTCCTCTATGATTTATTGGGTGGTGAGCAAACCCACTTAAACTATAGTTGTCCGTATGAATCACTAATTTTCATGTTTCTAATTAAAATGTAAACAGTGTAATGAAGACATCAAGTTTTTAGGCAAATGTCTCTTCCAGTGCCACTTGGGGTATGGTAATTACTGAAGCAGATCTATGGATGCTCCCGAATCCTCTACAAGTCCAGATTAAAAGCATTACTGCTAAACCTTGCTTTTTACACCGGGGAATTGTGTTCTCTAACCTATTCCCAGTTTGCTTACAGATGCATATCTGTACAAGCCTTTATAACTAGTCATTAAAAAAAAATAAAAATCAAAATAGAAGTTTATCACAGAAATGGAACAGTTTGTGAAGGGGGAAAAAAAAAAAAATGTGACTTTGCTTAAAATCAAATTTGATTTCCCTTTTATGATTACACATAGCTTATGATTACCAGCATACTAAAAGCCCGGCTGAAAACTTACCGCCTTAGTGCCTCCTGCAGAAAAAGAGAAATAGATGAGGTTTACTGGGAGAATTTGCTAAAAAGCATAAATGATATGTCATGCCTGCATCACAATTCCTACTGTCCCAAAACGCTTGTTTCACAGACAATTAACTTATATATATATTAATTGGGAAAACACTGATTAAAAAAAAAGAGAGAGCTATTCACTGAGAATAAAAATGTAAATGCCCATTCCAAATACAAAATTCTTGATGTGCAACTGAAAGTCTTTTGTCATATTTATTCCAGCCTTTATGTCTATATCTGAAATTTGTCAGAATTTATCCTAAAGCAAATGACCTCTCCTGCATTTACCGAAGGAATACAAGTCCTCTCCTGCTTACAATTGTTAATTGAGCCTGTCTGCTGCAGCATCTCTTTCCTCTCCAAATAAGCCAGGATACTTGTTTTACATATTTACTGCCACGCACTTGAACAGTCCTCTGTTTTATAATACTGGGGGTTTCCCCCTCCCTTCTGGAAGCTTTTTTTTTCACCACCCCCCCCCCCCCCCTCCAAGTAGCTAAAGCTGCAATCCACAGTGAAATAAAGCATCTGAAACGCCTAACAGAGGAGGATTTTCTCCCTCCCTTCTTGTATTTCAAGTCCATATTCTGACTGGTCTGGCCAATTTTCATATTATTTTTACATAAATGCTAGACAAGCATGGCTGTGTAGCTAACCTAGATCGTGAAGATGAGAGTGCATGGGATGTATGCGTGCATATGTGCGCATGCATAAACATTTTAGTGGGTGGTCCACCATTTCGGTTTTATTGTACTAGTAAAGTACTGTATACAAACACATGAATACTTCTCAGTTAGAAATATATACATAGGATTTCAGATTACATCAAATCATACTGCATCTTGTCCCTCAAACCATAAATGCCTTAGCAGAATAAAACAAAACAAAATACTATTTAGGCATTTCCTTCAAATGTATTGTTCCAGCAAAACCAGATTTAATTAGACAAATAGCAATTTAAAGGCTAGGCTTCATAATATGGCACTCCTGAAAATGATGGGGGGTTGCAAGTGAAAACACACAGTTCTCATTTAGCTTCATGCTTAAGAAAAAAAATTACACACACACACGCTAAACATTTTTTTTTTTCCCCTTTATGGATCAAGACAATGGGGAAATCTTATGTCCTCACACCAGTTCCAAGGCCATACTAATCAGGTGTAATTTTTAATGAACACTGACTGTTTGGTGCTTATTCAAGGTATTTCATTAGGAGGTTATTCATTTAAAATAAACGTTTCAGCCATATCAAGCTGTAACCTTTCTTGAAATGTAAATGAATGGTTTAAAGGAGAAGATTAATAAAGAAGGGATGTTCCAATCCCAAGCATGGCATGCTATGTATTTTTAAATTTGTCTATGCCAGATGCTGTCAGTCAGAACAAAAAACTGTCCAAGCAGACAATCTGTGCGTCTGAATGTTGATCATGTTGGAAAGTAAAGGGGGAGGGGGGAGAGAGTGTGTCAAGGATTCATGGTCCTTCATCTTTGCAGTAGAGCAAACACGTCTCTCAGTATAACGACAGACAGCTGCTTCCACTTTCTAATGTGCCCTAACTTAGATCACTGAAAGAATTGTCAGCACTCAGAGAAACACACAAAGATAACACAGCCAGCTGCCATGAAGGGGGAAACAGCACAGCTCAGAAGAAATGGGATTTGTTCCATTTGCATGATGCTGGCTCCCTTGGGCCCCTTTCTTTCAAATCCAAAGCACAAAAGACAACACTTAACATATTTGCTTAAAGATGACAACCTCATGTTGATTTCATTTGGATGTAACAGTGTCAGGATTACAGATATAAGAATATATTATATCTGTAACAGAGACTGACAAATGTATCCATCAGTGAAACTGTCTGATTCATCTGCTTATACAGCCATTTTACCATCCCAAGGGTGCCATCTAAGTAGTAACTTTAGAAGACTGAAGGTCTAATTTTATTACACCACATTTCAACCTACTAAACAATATTATTTCTAAAATAGATCATTTTTATTGGAAGTCTCCCTGATGAAAAATCCAGTAGACACCGGAGAATTTATGAACTGTATGGGTCCTTTGAACTCAATATACTGCCCATTTTAAGCAACTTTCTTCATATATGATCAAAACCTACGCTCAAATAACCGAAACCGAGTTAAAAAACACGGATGATAATGAGAGCAATTTAAATATGACATCATAGCCTGTCACTGTTTGAGTACCTGCTGTTTGGCAGCCCGTCACTGTTCCAAGTGCTTTACCGCATCCTTGTTATGGTTCTGCGTCAACAAAATAGTTTCTTTGGTAGAAACTCCACGAGTCATCATTCAGTACACTACGACCAGCTACGCAGCCAAGGTTTTCACCGGGCAGTCTGTAAGTCACACAAAAGCCACCAAAAGGCAGACACACCAGTCCTCGCATTACGGTGTAGTTGCAGAAACAGAAAACCAAAGGAAAGGGCACGCTCATATAGAATCGCTCGCCTGTGCTGTTTTATGGACCGGCCTTTTTTTTTTAATCAGATGAAACAATTAGGCTGTGGTTACAGGCTGGCTTCAAACACATTACACTGAACTGTCTTAAGGTAAAAGCCTCCCTCCCTCCACCACCACCAAGTGACTCCGCAGAACGCTCCCACCACACTGCTTTGTCTGGAGGAACTCAGGCTGCTTGTTGCTATCTGCTGCCACCAAGAACTGCGCTGCAATTCACTAGATTGAAGTTGTTTTGTAAAATGGAGTTAACTGCTGTACGTGGAATTTCAGCACAGCAGATGGTTACCAATCATTATTTTCAATTTGTTTAGTTTCGAGTAATGGGGCTGGCTGGGAGGAGCAGCGAGGACAGGAGTGGGGAGAGGAGCGAGGTGAGCTACTCTGCCTCTCCGTACAGGCAGTGCTGGATGGTATTGGTGTTAAAAGGAGGTAAAAAAAGGCTCCGCTGGAACAAAGCTAAGCAATAAATAAATAAATATGTCTGAAATCAGATTTATTTATTTTTTTCACTTTATAAAGCATACGACATTTAAAAGGGAGCACTTATTGATCATTTTGTGCCCTATTCAAGAGTTAACTTACATTTAAAATATTGGAAATGGACTTTAAAGTTTCCAGTGGTAAATTGTCTCTGTTCGTATTTTGCCATCATTCAAGTTTAAATCACTCTCTACTATAAGTGGTTCAGTTGTTGAACTGGAAATGGAAAAGGAACCATTTATGGACAAGTGCACATGAACAGAAATTAAGCTGTAAATATCTGGGCTGGGCCATTATTGTAGTCCAGAAACATCTGGGGCTGAAGCCCAGGCTGGGCCTTGCTCCTTCAGTGTTCAGGTAATTGCTTAGATGATTTATAACTTACTGTTTCTATTAAGAATGGCTGAAAGAGAAATTTGGAGCCTGAATTCTAAAATGATCTCCAAGGCTTTGCTTTCACTTTCATTTGTTCAACTGGGGAAAAAAAAAAAAAAAAAAAAAAAAAAAAAAAAAAAAAAAGAGGAAAAAAAAGAGGAAAAAAAAAGTCCTTTGCTATTTTTCTCCTTCTCCTATGTTTAAGAGCTACAGTGTTCCACAAGGACAAAAATCATCCCTTTCCCCATTCTTACCAAAGGCGCGACACCAGCAGATGCATTCCCTTCCAGCAGGGAACCTGAAGACCATTTCTTCAGTTTACATTTGAGTTGCTCAGTGCTTAACACTGCCCAGCAAAATTCATTTTGAATCATTTCTCTCCCTTAAGTGCTTAAATAAATTCCTATAAAATGTATGGGTACATTCACAGCACATTCAGTTGTCCCTGTTCTGTCAATCAGACAGGTTCTGCCTACAGCCGTGCATGAGATGGGCGTTGTTGCATCATCCTGCCAGCAGCCCAGAAGATCATAGCTGCATCACAGAGACACTCTTGGCCCTGGGACTGGCCACCTCCCTTCCTTAACATAGTCTGAGCCCCTTGGCTGCCAGAGCAAGCTGTAAAAGACACATATTAGGCAAGGTTGGGGTACTGGTTTTTAGAGGACAACAGGTACAACAGCAGACAGTCTCTGACCTTAAGCCACTCCAGCATCAAAAAATTTGGTTGACTCACCAGATACCCTAACTGCATTTTCACCCCTTTTCCATCATGGTGAAGGCTTATTCCAAGTACCTTTCTGGGGGTGGGGTTTGTAAGGGGATCAGCCACATAGCCCTGCAGAGGTTGCATTCCCGCTCTGTGCCAAGGTTTCTGCATGTTGGGCAGCTCACTGTCCCATTCCAGCACACAACATCGAGCAGCTTGGGGATATGCCAACATGGAAGGGACACACCAGCAACTGTCCCAGCCCCTTCAGGAAAAGGGGATTAGAGGAGTAACAAAACTGCACCACCATTATTTCTCCAGGAAGTTAACTGTGCTTTTGCCACAGTTGATTGAGTTATAAAAATGTATCGCCTAGCACTTCCATTGATGGTGCTTCACCTTGGAAGTGTTTCTCTCCTTCGTGTCCACAAACTATGAAATGCCAACAACAGCAATATGTTTAAGGCAGTAGAAAACTGCATATGGGGTTGCATCAACTTACAAACACACTACATAGACCATCCAACCACTGATGGCATTTTCGTAAACTTCCCCAACAAAATTTGGTCTAAGATCGCCTATAAAGCAGACATCATATATTTCCCACAGCATACAGCTTCTTATTTCTTTTTAAATAAATTTTACATTAAAACTTGGAAAGCTAAGTGGGAATTGAGCACCAGTCTCCAGGTTACATGCCTACAAAGTAAACAAAACCAGTCTCCATAACTTTTGCTGAATTTTTTTCACAGAAACCCAGAAATCCAGCAACAATGTTTCAAGGGTCAACCGTGAACGCATAGTTAAAATGCTGCTTTCATGCAATTAAGAAGCAGGTTTGCCCAGAGTAACAGGCTTATCTGTATGACTACATGGAGGACTCAGTGCAGTCATCATCAGGAAATGCTTTTCTTCTCCTGAAAGCATATGTGCTCCGACTGCACTTCAGTTTGAACTGGCAAACTAATTTTTAGAAATGCTCAAGCAGGAAATGCCCAACGTAAATAGAACCCATTTAGGAAAAGTTGTACACCTTGTTACTGACACAATGCAACAATATTTTGTTTTACATATAAATTTTTCCCTATACATTAATACTCATTCTCAGACCAGAACTAAACTATGGATTGTGATGTGGGTTGTTTCTTACTTTATGGCACCAAATCCAAGAGTAGTTGCTCTTTTGTTCTACTCCAATACATCTAATGAAAAACTGAAGCAAAGCATCAGATTCATCCAAACTATTGGAAGCCCTCTGATTTCTAATGGTGATATACTGAAGGAGAATCATGGCCAAACATTTGAACTGGAGAAGAAGTCTGACATCACATAAATATCAGTGTTGCTAACAGTAGTCCACACAAGAACAAAACAGTGTTCTATACGGCATTTCACAAGACAGTGTCATGCAACCAAATCCAAGCCAATGGAATCATCTAGATTTTAGTAGAAGCTTTAGTACCTAAGTTTTGCAAGTCTAGAGTATTGAGAGCTGGCTTTTGTAGACTCTTCTACAGCAAAGAGCAGTGCATACCATAAAGAAAGATTACCAGGATGTCATAAAGGTATAAATATACTGTAAACAACTGAACCTCATCATCATACCATAGTGGATTGGAGTCTTCATGTTCATAAACAGTGTTGATGGAGAAAAAATAAAATCACAAGTACAAAGCAAAAGAAGTAAGAAATAAAAGGAAAGCAGGTCAGCTGAGAAGTATGAGAAATACACCGAGAAATTTCATTATGCAACACGAATGTGATTCTGCCTGTAGGTGTTAAGACTTAGGGTGCTGGCTGTGCAGTTGATGCTTGGCCACAGAGGTTGGTGCCCTGCCCTTTAGGGTCTGGGTGTCTACTGAAGGGACTTCTCAGCCAACAGTGAAATGCAGAGGAAGCCAATGGAACAAGATGTATAAGCCGTGCTTTCCCCTTTCCTTTTTTCTAAGTATATTTTATGTAGTCCAAAACACTCTAAGTATTAATGCAGCAAACCAAATCTCAACAGGATTCCTGTCAAGTATAAACACATGCGTAAACGCAAGATATAATTGAAAAAGTCTTTTCTTAATGAGCTCACGGGTGCTTTGGCACAGTGCATAAAATGTAAATCTGAAATTTTAAGATGATATATCAATTCCCACAGTAAGGCTTTATATATTTTAATTCCTAAGTATATATATCCAGCATCAGTTCAGATTCAGGTTACTCAGACTAACATGGAGCCACACCCTACAAATAGCAGTGGTAAATAATCTTACTATTCACCTGTGTAGCCTTACAGTGTGGATCTTTCTAAAGACAAAAACATCTCAGAGTAAAAACAGGGTCAAATTTTGCTTAGGCTGTAGGTAAAAAGCTCTGATTCACCCAGTCAATCACACACTAGTTGAAATACAGCCCACAGAGCACTTAATGACGCAGCCCAACAACGTGGCATTTAGTGCACAAATGCAAATGAATGGCTTTTTTTGCCTTCTTAAACCGCACATGACTTTTATCCTTATTATCTTACTACTGACAGCAAGTAAGTCTTGTTACAGCTAACTAGGAAACAAACCTGCTTGCCAGGAGTCCAGTGTTGAACTACCCATGACACTTTAGAAACCATACACTAGTAAATTATATTACAACATAAAAGAAAATCCTCCTGAAAGTGGTTATCCTCTAAGAAACAGGGATATACAAAGCTTCCCTCCTTCCAGTGTCCATTCACCACGTAACGAACACATTAATAGCTATCCAGTCACAGTCTTTCGCTTAAATTATGCACGAAACATGCCAATTTGAAACTGGTTGGTATACAGAGCAAAAAGAAACAACACAAGGAAAACAGTTATTTTCACCTCTAAGAGGATAGTTATGTGATAAATTAACATCATTAATGCAAACCTCATTATTGCAACTACACAGCACTATCGCACCCGTTCGTACTTAATTTTCTTGTGGAAATTACATTATACAACACAGCATATAATCGGTTCTGATTGGGGTAGGAGAGAACCAGTCGTTAACTATGACTAAAATGACCAGTTTTCCAGCGCAGTTGTCTTCTAATTAAATCTAAGTGTGGAGCACAGTCATTGAGATATGCTGTAATGATTTGCTTGGAAGTCTTTTTCCTTTTTGTTTTTTTCCCTTCTGCATATCAAGACTGCCTTACACCTCTACCTTACTAGAGCAGGAAGGAACCCCACTGTGCTCCCAGCAGATGCCATGAAGGCCTGCATTACTCACCTTCCCATCACCCACATGCAGGAGCACAGATCAGGTGTCCCTGGTGGAGGACATAACAGATATGAATTCACCCTGATGGATGCCAGGAGATGGAAATGAGCATGGGATGGGATGTCAGCAAGCACAGCACTGCTCCCTCACAGGTCCTGTGTCCCCACGTTTGGGGATGGCAAACACAAAGCGCCCACAGGGCAGGACATGAGGAGCAGGGTCAGCGAGCAGGGACAGGGCACAGGCAGCTGAAATCCCTGGAGCAGAGTGCCCGTGGGCCTGCATGGCCTGGTGCTGGCCAGGCTCCAGTAATGGCAGTGCAAATTGAGGCCCTGGGGAGCTGGGAGAGCACAAGCAAGCTTTTGTTCACGAAACCCCAAAATATACGTGGGAGATCTGGGAGGTTGTTTCCTTTTAAATGGCATACATATTTCTAGACCCAACGTTAAGCTGTTTTGCTCTGTTTATTGTATGTCCCAGATAATCTTATACCTGGTAGGGAAAAGATTTCTCCTAACCAGCACAGTAACAACTACTTAAAGTAACGATCATCTGCTACTGCAGTCAGTGTGTCTGTTTACTTCCCTTCAAAACTTCTGGACAAGGAAGAAATCAACAAATCCAGCATAATACACCTCACAGGGCAAAATAGAATAAAAGAGTAAAATAAAAAAGTAAAATAAAAATACAGTTGGGGGGGAGGGGGAGGCTGCAGGAAACAACAGAAGGAAGAGCACAGCTAGAAGTCATTCGGAGGGATGCAGCCTTTTCAGTGTAAGCACAGCAGCTGATTAGAATGTTCTGATTTTAAAAAACCTTTATTATTATAAAGTAAAACAGGACTTTGTACTAAAAGACAGAAATTTTATTCTAGGGGACAAAACTGAAGGTATTTACAAACATTCCCTCAGCTCTCCTTCCCACATACACACAGATATAAAATTGGGTTACTTCTCTGTAAATAGGCTTAGCTCCTGTAAATATATCTCAGGATTTTAGGTGTACTTTTTCACGCTGTAAGATTTCCATATAGAACCAGTTTAATCTAACTCCCTCTGATTATTATTAGAAACTCATTATTTGAGGACATCTATCTTTACAGTAACTATGCGCCATTAAGGAGCACAATGCCCATAATTGTTTAAAAAAGCCATGGGGGGTGGGGGAAGGGAGAAGAGGATCAGGAGGAGGGAGAAGGTAAGGGAGGGAGCTTTTGCAATTAGAGCAGCAGCATCTACTCTGCATTTTGCCCACTGAAACATTTACACATTAACAAACTAAGTTTAAAGTTTTCTCCATCCAAAATGACGAATGAGTCACTCATTACACTTCAACGTAACGCACATATTTTTGTCTTGATGAATATTAAATGTCTTCTTACTACCACCAGGAAAAAAAATAAATGCCCTATTTACTCTATTACATAGCACTGATACCTCAAAAGATGACTGTAGCATTCAATATACAGATAATGCATACCATTTTCTGGGGATAATTTCTTATACCCCTCCTCAACTTGTTTGTAAGGTTTGTTGCACACCTGTATATTCCAAGACGTGCAAACTGCGAGGACACAGTGCTTCCAATGGCAGAGCACCCAGAAGTGGCAGCTGAATGGCACTTGCTGGGATGCAATGGCATGCAGTGCTCCCTGATGTTATCTCTGCCTCAAGCTGCAGCTGTTCTGGCAGCTCTGAAACTGGAAAGTACAGGGACCTTAGCTAAAAACTACTGCTGGTAATGAGTGCCACCAAATTCCACCATCCCTAAGCTGCTGACATCTTTGGAGAAAAATAAATATGTGCATTTGCCAGTTTTCAAGAAACAACAAAATATCTTTCCTTAGCCAGTGGTGAAAGTCACTGCTCCAAGTGAATTCTGGTGCCAGTTGCCCATCATATGGATAAACAGCTTAGCGATAAGTCATTACTCTTTGAACATTCATAACTAGTGAAAACTTTAAAAACACTATTAACTGAGGCGCTGGTTACTCACAGTCCCTACAGTCAAATATATTTTACCTCAACTATCTTTGGGGGAAAAAGAAAAAAGAGAGAGAGAGAGAGAGAGAGAAGAAAAAAGGCTTCCCAAACTTCTTAGCTACCCATACCCCAACAAAGACACTCTCTGCACACAAGCACAGAAGTGTGACATGGATATGACTGCTATGTTGGCAAAAGCCATGTGCCAAATAGCAAGAAGAACGAGCCTCATACTGCTCGTTACATGGTGTTCACCAAGTCTGAGCTTCAGCTCTACCAGCACTAATGTTAACTCGGAAAAGAGATAAAATTTTTTAGTTGAGTACTGCGCCATCAGTGAAATGATTGCTAGCGATGAAGTTTGTAAACTGAAAGCAGAAAAATACACCAGTATAAAGAACTCCTGCACAGGACAGAAGGGTAAAATGAAATGAATGAAAGTCAAAGAATGAAATGAAAATCAATGATTAGAAAATTAATTGCTGTATGAACACTTCCCAAAATATAGTTATTACAGTTTTTATCAAAGGCACAGAGTGAGAAATAAAAACTATCAGAAATTCTATAAGGATGTGAAAAACAACAACCCTATCTTTAAAACAGAATACCTGCCTGATATTTGTGGTATGTTCAATACAGCACTAGCACACATATCTAGTTAATATAAAGCTGCAGATTTAACAATGGGAAGCTGAAAAATAAGAGTTTGTAAACTAAGTGTACATTTAGCTAAATAGCTAGCAAATTTACATTCTCCTGCCATATAACAAGATTTCTTAGATTAAACCAGCAATTTTCTGACTGCCTGGTGATATCCTGTTCACATATTGTCACAGGTGACTTTAACCTGAGCTTATATTATTTTCATTTTGAATTTCTCTGTTTTAATCTTGTATATTATTTGTCAATTAAGTTTAAAGGTCTTTATTAAACTCCCTATTTATTTTAAATGCAACTAATTTGTAGAGAATGCAGAAAAGGAGCGATATGGTCCAAAATGAGTTTGCATGCAACAACAGAGCACTATTCTTTTAGAGCTGAAAGAGGAAACAGAATTGTATTCATTTACCAAGAATGTATTTCTACAATACTGTAGACAGCGATATGGTCCACAAATGCCAACAACAAGGGCCTGAAAATAGGATCAATTCTTTTCCTTCTCAGAAACAATCTTGTAAGCATCTCAGCTCCCAAAGACATAAAAGAATAGTTACTTTTCTGAGATCTTTTGATATCGCTTTTCATGGTGGAGCTACCCATGAGTGATGGGAGAAATCTCTTTTGAAAGTAAAAGCGCACCTTCAAGTGTGTTCAGATACATCTTTGCTGTTCCTTTCTGTGTTTCTCAAGTTTCACTTGAAAAGGATGCTTGATTTTTTAAAATTTGGTTTAGGTATCACAATGGGATACCTTATATCAGTCACTGCTTGCAAACCTCATTCTTCCAGCGCAGAATCTAGCTGTTTCTTTCTGTGTCAACACAGGAGGCTGAAGTAATCAGATAGGTCTAAAGAAGACAGTGGACGTTAACCTGCGCTTTCTCAGAATCTATGATGAGTAAGTTCCTACATTCAACATGACCATGCTGAGCTGCAAGGTATATAAATAGCTACTTTTCATCCAAAAGCACAGCAATCACAGAAGCTTGTATGGCAGAACTATCAGTTCATAATATTTTAAATGTCAGTATCGATACTATTGTCAAAGATTCATCATTTCTGTGTATAACTTTATCCCTTCCATCCACCCTCTGCTGTCACTCAGAAATATAAAGTAATTGTTGGTTCTTCCCCTCCCCACGTCCCCAGAAGAAACACAGACACTGCAACATCTGTTGTGCTCTACAGGAATACCTTTACAGCATTACAGTTCTCATAGTTTTATTAAGTGATAATTCAAGCTGCCTATAGCTTTGTATTAATTGCTCACGTGCTGGAATGGAGAGACAGAAGGAGGAGAAACCTCACAGAGGAAAACAGGGATGTTATTTGTAGTATATCAAAAGGCAGGCAACAGTTGATGTAAATAAATCAGGAAAACAACAACAACAACCTTGAATGAGAACACAAAGATACCCTCCCAGCATAAACCTGTATAATCCACCAATTCCAGCCCCTTCTCCCATCTCCTCCCAATATTCATTTTCAGATTCCATTCAGATCAGCAGGAATTACACAAACATGCATCAGTATTAAGTATTTTATCAAACTGCGGATGAAAAACAAAAAGTTTAATTACAACCCATGCCGGAGAACCATTCATTCAGGCTCTGCTTAATTAGATGTGAGACAGCTATCTTAGATCATGAAGTTTGACAACAGTATGCTCTTACTGCAAATAAGATACAATTACTGAAACCAATTCATCATCACCAAACTCTAACCAGCACGACACACGCGCACATTCAAAATTATCCCACAAAATCAATTGTGGCGTACATCCTCATACGCTGAGCAATTCGCATAAAGAAAACAAACCATTCGCTTTAACAGAGTGCATGAAACATTAAAAGTAGAATGAGGAAGGGTTAAAAATCAGATAAGAGCAGTCCAAGCAGAACATGATTTCCAAACGTGAAGAAAAAATGGACTCTCATCACCGAAGTTTGCTATCGTATCAAAACGAACTCAGCACTTTTCTCCCCATCACTTTCAAGATACCTGAAATTTACCTAAATACACTGGCAACAGCTGCTCTACACTTGAAAGAAACAGAAAAACTATTTTCTCAATAACAGTTAAATAATATGACTGGTAATTGCTATTTCAATGTTTCATGGCACATTAGACTACACACTTAATAGCACATTATAAAAAGTAAAAAAGCAGCAAGTGACATAACAGTCATCTGCTGCTGCATTATTTTTAATTATAACAGAGACAGATGAAACTTTTATCCAAATAAAGCAAAAATAAAGAACGAAAAGTTTTATTCCCTTATTTGCACAGAGCAACGCAAGGCTCTTTCTACTGTGCAAATACCGCAGCCGTTGCAGCAAGGCACATTGCTCACATGATGAACCAGGTAGCTCAGCATTATGAGCTGTTTGACGGGAGGAACAGACACATAATATTGCTATTACCATACTGTGCGTGGCGATACCTCGCAGCAATATGACTCAGCCGAATGGAAGCGTGAACCCCACACTCTCATCGCAGCCTCCTGTGAGTGCTGGCAGCCAGCGGTGCTCAGCGCAGCCCTCGCCCTCCCCTGCCCACGCCGCCCTGCCAAAGCCTCGCTCCCTCCCAGGTGCTCCAGTAAGCTAGACCGACCAACTATTTCTCTTTCCATTTTACCCTCACTTGTCATGCAGTTAGACCAAGATCAACAGGTATTTAGAAGCAATAATAGCAAAGTCTGCTTGTATTTACCAGGTGGCCGCAAATACAAATTATCTTCTGAGAAACATAATACACATCCACGCGCTCTCCTTAACATGCTGATCAGGGGGGTGGCAGGTACAATTATTAAAGGACCGAAAGCCTTAGATTTCCTCTGACCTCCATTACAGCCCGGGACTCTCTGCTCCTCGAAGGATAAGATTGTGTTTGTCGAACCCCCCGTAACAGACTGCCACTGGATTTTCTCCCTTCTGCATTAGCTATCGCCTTTTAAAGGAAAGCAGTTTCACTAAAGGAGATCTATATGTGTTGTTTCGAGGTTCTGGGATTTTTCTTTCTTTAAAAAACAACCAAAAAAAATATCCTAGGGATTTTTAATGCTTGCGTTTCTCACACACTCTATAAAAATATCATTGACGTAAGGTGAAAAGGTCGCATGCCTCATGGAAATGGAGCCAAATGTTCCAGTACGGATTTTCACCTGGAAAGTATTCTTACATCTACTCCTGTTTATTAGGGAATATATATATATATATATATATTATTATTTTTGCAGCAACAACAAGAACAACAAAAAAAACTCCAGGCCCTTTCCCAGCCTGCAGTTCCCTGACGTGATCTTTCCCAGCAGGAAGATAAGTTTTCACTTAGAGGATAGCATCTCTAGCAGCAAGAGTTTAATACTCTACAACAATATCGGGGATACGCAATCCTGAATTTACAGCTGTTCAAATTACTTCTATAGCTATACTGTTCATTTTGGAGCAGATGCTTATCTAAAATTCCATATATTTTGGTAGCCATAATATCTGATTTTAAACAGCCTCCAATAAGCCAAAGAACAGTGCTAAAAAAGAAAAAAAAAAAAGTAAAAAAAAAAGTAAAAAAAAAAAAAAAAAAAAAAAAAAAAAAAAGTACACCCACAAAAAAAAGCCATATTGAGCCTGATCCTGGGAACTGGAAACCCCTTACACCAGCTGAGCCCAATATGCACAACTCCACTTCCTAGTTGATCTTTTACTTTTATTCCACAGGTATGACGCTTTGCTTCTCCTTGGCTCTGCTAATAACAAATGAGAATCTCTAATTAGCTCATCCTAAGTTCTTTTATAGTTATTTTACGCATTTTCTTATCGGTGACTCAGGGAGGGGGAGGTGCTGACTGATCAATTAATAAAGTGCTATTGACATGCAATATTCTTCAACATTTC
Source organism: Excalfactoria chinensis (assembly GCF_039878825.1). Taxonomy (NCBI): domain Eukaryota; kingdom Metazoa; phylum Chordata; class Aves; order Galliformes; family Phasianidae; genus Excalfactoria; species Excalfactoria chinensis. Next base: position 15,538,337 of record NC_092831.1, read on the forward strand.
AGAAATGTCTGCAGAACAATTTCCTCCAATCATAAGATCAATGAATCAATGTAAAACCCCAGTAATTAAATTTATCAACTGGGTATCAATACACCTGGCACTTTATGAACATATTATGTGAAGTTTGTTCTCTTAAGGGATATATTGATTAAGGGCAAAGAGCCAAATATTTCTATTATTAGATCAGGGAATGCTAGTTCAAAACTCAGTCTGTTATAAACAACATACAAATGTTTCATATTCACAGATCTCATGCTGATTCTCTACCATTAAACCCATTCCTAACAAGCAGATAAGCCTATTAATTGACGATTAAGACTACGAGAAGATCAGTCATTATATTCATTGCTTCTTGTACGCGTTCACTGAACAAACGTATTGACAGGAACCGTGCAAAATCATTTTCCTCTAGGATTTATATTTTAAAAAAGGAAAGAGCATCCACACAAAAGCAGGTTTCAAACCTCGTTCATGCAGCATTGAACAGCCCTAATTAATTAAATTTTAAAACTAAAGCTTTGCACTGTGAAACATCATCAAATCTCTCTCTGTTGTATACAGTATTATTATTAACTGAGAGATGGACTATAAAGCCTAAAGATGACACACCTGATAAGAAACAAGGAAACTAAAACAACACCCAAATGTTCTACACTTTGATTTTTAAAGGGATAGGATACAAACTATTCTGAATACGTGTTTAGTAACTGTTCCTTACTATACACGTGTAAGCAGGTAGGGCACCAGAGTTCACAAAGAGCTATTTTATCAATTACAAGAAAGAGAGCTGTAGGATTTTTATATGGAGAAAAAATAAACACGCTGTTTTTGCTCTGCTTAAACAAAGTGGTAAGGATAAAACAACAGTTAATGACACCCGACTGTCATTACTTCCTGTGATTCCTACAATGAAGATATCAGTAACAATCCTCACATTTCTAAAGTGCTGGTAGAATAAGAGAAGCAGACATGCATGTTTTCACAGATGTCTCAGTAAATAAAAAGCACTTGATTGTGTACAGAAAGTGTCTTATCATGAAGGGGGAAACAACAACAAAAACCCCAAACCCACTACATTCACGTAGGAGTCACATCCTGTTACAAACATCAAACAACAATGAGCCTTTATTACCATGCTATGATTCCTTCATTTCAAACATGATTAATTAGCAAGTATAACACTCACCACAACTCCCACCACGCTGCTGCTTGCTGCCTATTGGCAAATGGGTCTCCAACAAGTATCCATAAGTATTAGACTCATTTATGACACTGAAGAAAAGGAGTCAAAGCATTCTGCTGTAAAGACTTCCCTCAACCCTCAGCCAAAAAAAGAAAAGAAAAAAGAAAAAAAGAAAAAAAGAAAGAAAGAAAGAAAAAAGAAAAAGAAAAAAAAAAAAAAACAACAAAAAAACAAACCATCAACAGCAACCCCCCCACACAAACAACAAAAGCTTCCCCCGTTCATTCATCCGGAGGGATTCCCTGATAATCCAAACATAAACTTCATACAAAATGAAAAACTTTTTAGAGAAGTTGCTAAACAATTTAAATGGTTGAGAATAAGCACGGAGAATGGAAAAGATCAGTTTAGACTTTGTTTTGTTGTTTGTTTTTCCTTCCTTGAATCCTCACGCTTTACATAGAATTTGAAATACGCTGCTTCTGCTGAGAATGAAAGTACAGTTCACGTGTCAAAAATGGAAACAAAAAGAGGATGAGGAGGGAAAGACGCACTTAGCAGGACCCTTAGCGTGGTTTAAGCTGTGCAAACAGATGTCTCCAGATGTACCACTCCTGCAATAAACATTACTTTGGCAGTAAAAGAAACTTCGCTTCACAGAGAGGAGAGGTGAAAGCAAGATTACAAATACACAAGGAGCAACAAGACTGGGATGAGAGGAAAGAAAATCTGAGATTGCCTCCTCAAACTGAACACTATAAATACCATCACAAAAACAACAATGGAAAGGGGTTCAATTTGAAAGCAACAGATGTATTCCTGAGCAAGGAAATCTCCACCATGGAGTAACGCATGAGCACAGACACAGGATCTTTAAAACCACGAACACGGATGCGTGAGTGCAAAGGTAAAGTTTCAACGTGAAAGTAAAAATTAGGCGGCAGATCCAATACCTCCTCGGTTTACCAGCTCTGTATCACAGATACTTGATTTTGTCACGCCTTGAGCTGAGTCATTTCTAAGTGCAAATCGGTCCTATTCTCTCCAGCTTTTTCAATTTTATAAATTTGGGATCAAAAACATCAAAGCAGCTCCCACTTCGGACCTAACTTTCAGAGGATCAATGTGACAAGCCACTGCTTGATAGATGTTTCTCTTGATAAACGACTTGTTCAAAAGAGACATTGTAGCTTTCATTTCCTGACCACAACACACTTTTAATTTGCAACAGCAGAGCTGCTCGAGTGTGACCAGTTCCCACTCGGCAGCCCTGCAGGACTGTGGCACTGTCAGGCCACATACATGGCACAACAAAAACTCCGGCAGAGCCGCATCCCCAGCGAGATTCGCAGCGAAACTTTTCCTCGAGCAGAAGTCTGACCACATTTGATTTCTCTCAAGTGTGGGCTTTTAAACCCCCCTCCCAGCCACCTCCAACCCCTAACACTGTAGGGAATGCGAAGGGAAGAGGGGAAAAATCCTATCTGGAAATATATACTTAAGTGTTATAGCATATATACAGCTGCCTGATACTACTGTGTTTATTACACACATCTATATTACTGCTACTATAATTATTATTATTATCTGGGAATCGCATTTAACAGCCCAAACCGTCCACACCATCCAATTTCAGCTCTCAGCATACTGTCCGATTCCCGATTTAAAATTTATAAATGTAATATCCTCCTCATCACAAGCAGCAGTCCAATCTGCTCTGAATATATATTACAGCTTTAACATCACAGAGGGAAATCTCCCATCTGGCAATCACATTCGCTCCAACAGCTCTAGGAAAAAAAAAAAAAAAAGAAGAAGAAGAAAAAAACGTTCCGCTCTCACTCGCTTGCTCTCCTCCTTAAAACATTTCTCAGGGCAAATTATGTGCATCTAAAATAAACAGTCGCCTTATTGATCGCTTCAAAGTCAACAAGTTCTAAATGCGCACTGCAATCAGATTGTTCCCGTCGTATAGCACCCGGGATATGTTTAGCAATATAGTCACCTACAGCACCAAAATAGGAGCGTACATTGTGCAACTGCTCTCTCAATCTCTTCCCTGCATTCAGATATGTTATTATGAGAGATCATCAGCCGCACACGCCAGACCTCCCCTTTATCCCAAACACACGCACTCATGCGCGCGCGCTCCCAGGGTCTCTCCCTAGCCTTATTTTTTGCACCCACACGCTATTAAAAGTGCACGTACCCCCCCTTTTTGCTTGCACAAAACAGACTAACGGTCACTCCTGTTGTTAGCTCCTTAGCCTTAATTGCGTACCTAGAGGTGCATCTCCGCACCGCTGGGAGACCCACTGAGACTCCCCACGCTCCATTTTATCTGACTTTTTGAGGAGGGGGTGGCGGGGGGGCTGGAGCGCGGCCGCGAGCACCACGCCAGCTTCAGCACTCGATTACTGCTGCGTTCTGCTGCACGTTGAGAACAGAGCAGTGGGAACCAGGCACTTGTAAGTGGGCATGAAATACCACTTCTCCAGCAGCATTAAGTGCTCAGCCACAACACTATTTTTGCTTGTTTACATGCAAAACATCCCTCCCACCCCACCCCGATTAAAACCTCCAGCGAATGACTGTGCTGGAAGTCAAAGGGGGAAAAGCAGCTGGAATTCAAGGAAAGACTCAAAAACCATTAATCTGCAAAGGGAAAAGATGCATTTCAGGCATGTATGCATGAGGACGTACACAGAGGTGCACACATGCACAGTTACGCGGTTTCCCCCTCAACAACCACCGAGTTTCGCTCATTTACATACCACTGGAGTTCAGTGGTGTGTACAGTGCACTACCAGCAACATGCAACTTTGGGTTTTACAACTGCGATCAATACAACAGACAAAACTAGCGCTAGAATCAAAGCAGAAATGATAAACAAATGATAGCAAGAGGGAAAAAAAAAAATGTTCATATACACACACAAGTGGAAAATATACTATGAAACATCAGGTATTTACGACACAATATTTGCATGCAGAGTCCTCGGTGCGTTATCATGCCATTTAAATTGGTCTTTGCTATTTAGATGCAAAGGAAGTAGATCCCAAAACGGACATACCATAAACACTGGTGCTACTGATCATTTCTTGCTGGCAGCACAAAAAGCTGAATTGGATTTCTCACAAGCAGGAATTCCAAAGGTTGCTTTTCATTAAAGCCACTTTTCCTCTCAGCTATCAAATGTCACTGCCTTGAAACGTGGGCCCTTTCGTCAGGTATTCATTTAACCTACATGCATATAATTAAGTGGGAAAGCAACATCAACAAAAAGGGGATCTCAGATCACAAGAGAAGAAAGAAAGGGGGGGAAAAAAAAAAAGCACATGACCAGGAATGCAAGTCCATGTCAATTTCACTCACTCCCATTGAAACTAACAAGAGCTCCAGGGAGGATAGTAATAGGATCAGTGGATTGTATATACCATTAAATTATACATCTTTCTCTCCCTTCCGAGCCAACAATACGCCCACCACGCTGTCCCCCTCCGCGGCGATGTGCTTACATGTTACTGCACCGGCTCCGCTGACACGTCCGTGCCCCCCCGGCCGAGGCACGGCAATTTAAACCCAACTTTTGTGTAGCGAGGTTCTCATTTGCTCTTATTTGCTCCGAAGTTAGTTGCCTCCAAGTCCGGCCCCGCGTTACCGACACTTTATTATTTTTAATGCAACTTGAAAATAAATCCAATTAGGAGGAGGAGGAGGTAGGGAGGGAGCTGGCAATCGCGAACTCTTAATCTGCCTACTATTGTTGGCAATGATCAAGGAGGAGAAACCATGCACCGCGGCGGTGGGGCTGGACTTTCCAGACTGCGCTCGGGAGAGCAAAACGGAGCGGTTCATAGCAAACAGCGGCCGCGAATTACACAAAATACTTCGGGCACGGCCGGGCGCTTAAAAATACACGGCTGTCCCGGAGAGCTTCACGGCTAAATAAAATGTAACACGGCGGGAGGAAGACCGAAAAAAAAAAGGGGGAAAAAAAAAAGGGGAAAAAAAAAAAAAGAAAAAAGGAAAAAAAAAAAAAGATCCTCTTACCTGGAGATTTGGTTCGAGCACCCGATAGGTTAGAGCGGCATCGATCCGGTGTGTTTGCTGATGAATGGGGGCTCGAGTTAAGTGAAGGTGCCTATGATTTGAAATCATTCCAAGTTTTTGAAGGGAAGACTGACTGCAGCCTCTGCCATGTTGGAATTTCAAACCCAAAACAGCTGCTTTGCAAGGAGCCAGCATGCCAGCAGCTGGACGCCTGCGCAGAGCGCCGCCGAGCCAAATTCAAATCACTTTCACGCGAAGAGCCAAAGATCAGTTTTCAAAGGGGGAGCGGCGCGGGGGGCGGGGGCGCTCCGCGGCTTTGCGCGCCGGGGCCGCCGCTTCCCGCGGAGGGCTGCGGGGCGGCCTCGCTCCCGCTCCCCGCGGCGGCGGGACGGGGCCCGCGGGCTCCCGCGGCGGTGCGGGCGGTCGGGCTGGCCCCGGGCGCGGCGGCGGCGTGGGGGAGGGCCGGGGCCTAGCGGCGGCCCGCGGCCACGGGGCAGGCGGACGCGTGGAAAAGCCGGCGGCGGAGGTCGCGCACCCGCCCCGCCCGGCCTTCCTCGGGCCGGCTCCGGGGGCGCGTTTCGGCTCGGCCTGCGCGGCTGAGCCCCTCGCCGCACGCCCCTCTGCGCTGCGGAGCTGGGGCGCGCCGGTCGCCGCCGCCTCTCGCCCGAGGAAAATGGCCGGGGCGAAATGACCCGGCGCCCGCCGGCTGGGCCCGGCCCGGGCGGCAGCGAGCGCCGCGCGGACTTGCGCCGTGATCGCGCCGCGCCTCGCCCAGGGAGCTGCCCGCGGGAGCCAGGCTGCGGGCGGCCGCGGCCAGACGTTGCCGGTAGCCGGGAATGGCTGAGGGGCCCCGGCAGCCACACCTCCCTCGGCCCGCGCTGCCGCGGCCCCGGCCCGGCGGGGGATGGCAGGCGGCCAGCGGCACGGCCCGCAGCTGCCGGGGACTCCCTCGCGTCAGAGATGCTCCCCGGGGGGCTGTTAGAGGGCCTTTACAGCCCCTTCGTGCTGGCGCGAGGCGGCCGAACGGCGTAGGGCAGGCCCTCCCTCACACGTGCACCGCAATACTGTCGGGCACAAGGATCTTTCTGCTGCCCGCTGTGCCGGAGCACTGTGCCAGGTCACACATCTCTGGCTACCACCACGACCACCGCCTGAACCTGTAGCTATGGGAAGGGAAGCAAGACCACCGCGAGGTTCACCTGCGTTCCACTTCACACCTGGGAGCATGCCATGCTGTTTGTGTGCTGCTCCTGGGCTGCAGGTTGGGGTCCTTCAGCTTCACTTTCTCTTCTCCCAGGCTCAGGGTACTTTGCAACTGTGTCTGCCTGCCCTGCACATGGGAAAGATGTATCGCGTTTTGTTAGTAAGAAAGGAAGACACACTGGGAGTATACGCTGTGGGTGAGGCAAGAGGAGTCATGGGGGCTTAGCATCTGGAGGAACGGGCACGGGCTGCTCTTCTGGTTAGTTTCCTTGAGAGCAGTACAGTAGGCCTAGGACTCAGAAACAGTTATCAGCAGAAGCTGCAGTGAGCTGTCTCAGCCAGTCCCTGTCCTACTGAGTAATGGAAGAAGAACTGCACAGAAAGGTCTGACTGGTGTGTTCCATTAAGTGATTCAGTCAACTCAAAAGGATTTTCACCAGCTGAAAACTCTGCAGGGAAGTCAAAGCCCTTCAAGTGTCACATCTGTGCCTAGAGATTAGGAATGAAAGGACAGCAAATATAGCTGGACAAACTCCTGCTCATTAAGGGTAGTGAAGGTGTCCCTGGCTTGCTGAGGGGTATCACTTGGACTGCTTCATGAGGAGAGTGCTGCTAGTACAGTGACAAGGTGTCCTGAATCCAGAAGATGGTTCTAGAGCAGCAAGTTTATACTTGTGAAACTGCTTTTGTTTCCCTTTATCTCCCAACTAAAAATGCACACGTGAAAACAGTTCAGCAGAGTACTGGGATATAGAGTTATTTTTAGAATGTGAGGCATAGTGGCAACAACAGAAGCCTACAGAAATCACTTCTAGCCTCCCAGAGCAGGTGAGAAACACACCACCATGCTGCTGTAGCCCCATCTCTGCAGGTAGCAGTTCCTTCTGGTTCGCACTACATTGACCAAGCTACATGCATTATTATTCTTGGTCATCTCTGATGGTGAAATCTGCAACACAGCACATTGCCTCTGCCCAAGTTGCCAGCACTAAAAAGAAGTCATGATCCCCAGTGTTATGAAATTGGGCTAAAAACCACACCATTAAATATAAAAATGATTATTTTTGTCTTTCTCTTTTATACATCAGGGTTACTTTTCTGGTTTCTTTTTCCTAACCCATGACACAGCATTCCTTTTTCCTCAATTGAAAGATGGGTTTCATACAGAATTTCAGAGCTCCACAACTTGTAGTAGTATGAAAACAACAGCAACCATCATAAGGCGCAGGGTGTAAACATTATTAGATGAGCACCAGCGCTTTTGAAATTTTCTGACCAGTGAAGAACACATTTATCAATCTTAGTATTGTATTAACCTCAGTATTTTCATTTTATATACCTATATTTTTCTTCCCTTAAGGCTTCTCATGCCACATTAAAATAGCCGGAGTTGAAACAATAGCCATGCAGTATGTTTGTATGGGTTGACATTCATCTCTGTGCAGAAGGTCAACGTAGGGCTTACGTACCGTGTTAAGTCCTTATTTTGAGTTCTGAATTAGGCTGAAGTGAAGGCCTTGTTCAGCTCATCCGTTCTGTGGATGAATTCCACTCTTTGTTTAAAATGCTACCGAACAGTCCTGAGCCTTTTGAATGGGAAATTCTCACAGACTTTCAAACTGGGAATGCCACTTTGAGCCTATTTCAAGATCTAGGTGAAACGTTCACAATGAAATTCAAAACCACATGAAACTTGCCTGGCTCCGGGTTTTGTTTCAAACTCCAAACTCAGACCAGGCTCCTTGAAAGGTTCACAGACCTTTTCAGCAAACCTAGATTAATAACATTTAATCCATTTGAATTGTGAAAACAAAACAAAACAACAAAAAATCCCAGAAACAGAGAACAAGCACATCTATGCTACTGCATCTGTTCTTCCAGGGGTGCTGATGAGATGCGTGCACTGTAGCTAATAGTGTATCTTGTAAAGGTTTTTAAGAGCTATAATAAAAGCTGTGGTGTTCTGTGAAATAGTCTCGCCCCGCTCCCTCAGTGCTGGGGAATTCCCTCACTCTCCCACTCCTGGACCTCTCATGGGACAATCAAAGCTATAACTGCCTATTTGGAGGAGTTGCAAGTACTTTTTTTTTTTTTTTTTTTCCTTTTTTTTCCCCCTTTTTCTTATTTTTTTGGTGGTTTGGTCATATAAACTACTGTTGTCCTTTTTTAGGAGCACAACTGTTTTAAGAGCTCAGGCAACCCAAATCAGATATTTCATCTTTTTGGATCCCCATCGAGCTACTGAGGTGGCTCCAGACCCTGTGTGATGGCACATTTTTCAGAACGTATGGCAGCACACACCTTCATGGGCCTCCTCATCAGCTGGGAAATGCTGCCTCTTATCTCTCTGAACAGCTTGGTCAGCCACAGAGACCTGTCTCTTTAGATTGAGATTCAGTGTGCTCCCCAGAAGATTCATACCTGCTGCCTTTTGGAGTGTCAGCATGGGTACAATGGCTGCTGTGGCTTGCTGGAGCTGGGAATCCCAAGAAGCAATGGGATGGACCTTGTGTCAATGTAGATTAGAAGTGACTGTCTCTTTCTTGCATACATGCAAATAACACCTTGCTGGACCAGTGCCCTAAATGAGCCCTCTAGCAAACGAGTCAAACACAGAGGGAGAATGCATTGCAGATATCTATGAAATGTTACAAGTTGCTTACAGGTTCTTCCCAAGTGACTGCAAGGGAAGAATTCCTCCCTGACAGCTTATTGCAATTCTACACAGTTTGACTGGAGCTTCAAACCAACCCAAGTCCCAGATCAGCGACTAAACTGGGAACACACAATATCTTCTTTGAATACTTCAGCACACAGTGTGCCAGTTAAGGTACTGGGCAGTACCTGATATCACAGAAATCACTTGACCATATGCTTCACTAAATATTACTCCTGACTGTGTCAGAAAATCAAAAGATTTATGTTGAGCACATCTGTCTGTGCTGACCTAAAAACTGATAACTTCACACACTGCAACCATTTTGGGTTAGATTCCAGGATATTGAAGATAGAGCATTTCTGATACTTTTGTATTTGTTTGTTCATTTCCATTGCTGTGGAAAGGGGATGTGGTCCCCTTGATTTCACTAAAATTTCAAGCCAGACCCCTTATTGATCATTTTTGGTTGTTTTATTATTTGATGCTTTTGGCATCACAAAGCTATTGGTCTCTGAAGTCACTTCTATTTTCCATTTTAGTCCTAAAGGAGAAATTGTTCACAATATCCAACAAAAATATTCATTTAGCAAGTGCTCTGTGCAACAGAACAACATATAGATGTTTGTCACATAAACATCTGACAAGACCTATGCCTTCTGGCATTTCTTGAATTTTGAGTGCTTAATATTTTTACTTTGGTAGCAAATACATTTTTAATACAATTTCTCTTTCTTTCTTTCTTTCTTTCTTTCTTTCTTTCTTTCTTTCTTTCTTTCTTTCTTTCTTTCTTTCTTTCTTTCTTTCTTTCTTTCTTTCTTTCTTTCTTTCTTTCTTTCTTTCTTTCTCTCTTTCTCTCTTTCTCTCTTTCTCTCTTTCTCTCTTTCTCTCTTTCTCTCTTTCTCTCTTTCTCTCTTTCTCTCTTTCTCTCTTTCTCTCTTTCTTTTCTTTTCTTTTCTTTTCTTTTCTTTTCTTTTCTTTTCTTTTCTTTTCTTTTCTTTTCTTTTCTTTTCTTTTCTTTTCTTTTCTTTTCTTTTCTTTTCTTTTCTTTTCTTTTCTTTTCTTTTCTTTTCTTTTCTTTTCTTTTCTTTTCTTTTCTTTTCTTTTCTTTTCTTTTTTTAAAGCAAACCTTAATACCTTAATACAGAAAGTCCCTCTTGGGGACCTATTGGAGGGAGTTGAATGTTTTTGTTTTGCTTTCCATCTCCCTTTTGTTTTTCACTGTGTTGTTCATTTTCTGGATAAGAACCACATTAATCCCCACCATTTGCCTTAACAAATATATAATGTTATTTTCATTGCTTGAAATAGCCCTTTCCCATTTAAATTGGAGGAAGATGAGGTGCCCACTTGAGGCCAGTCTGTTGCAGAAACATTTGACAGTGACTATGTAATACCAAAGCTCAGAAAAGACAAAGCCATTGTGTTTGCTTTCCCTCTCTCTAAATCCTTTCAAGTATTATTTTTGTCTTCGTGCCAACATCTCTCTCATTTGCTCCCCGAGTCACAGTCCTTCCCAGATGCCTCCCTATCTGGTACAAGTTTCACTCACAAGTCTTCCTCCTAAACTGCTGTCACATTTCATGACCTTCGACTTGCGCTTTTTACCTGTGCCCAAACACATTTTCCTTTGTTTCTTTCCCTTCCTGGAAGGTCTCCCTCTTCTGCATTCCAGTCAAGCTGATTCTTATTCCATGTTGTCCAGTGATTTGCAGGAAGAAGACTGAGAACATCTGATGGACACCTTTATTCTCTTTGTGTTTAGCACCACTGGCAACTGAAAAGAGAAATCTGAGAGCAAGTCCGGCTCAGATCTGCAAGCCCCAGGAAAGAATACATCCACGGCAGACAGAATCTTTGAAGAAGCTAGTAAATGAAATATGCAAACAATTTTGCAGAGGATCAGGTTTCTCCAGTCTGAGGAAGACCTTCATAGGATGGTGAAGGAAGAATATTCCCTTCCCAAGCTTTGAGTCCCACTATAAGCAAGTCGTCCACAAAATATTTCAAAAATTTCCGAACACAAGAAATACTGATTTTCCCTCAGTGTATTCTGAGAAACAGCTGACCATATTTGCTGGAAGTTTTGAAAAAATAGCCCGAGGCAAATATTTGGCATGAAAATTGCTGCCCGGTGGTCTGCGTTCAACAAAGCTGTAAGCAACTGGAAAAAAGTTCTTATAATGAAGACTTCACTCAGTGTCCCTCTCTTACAGCCGACAACTAATGATTACCAGTAATAAAAGTGTATTTTACTCAGTGCCTAATACTTAATAATTTAATTTAGTAAGTTCCTAGAAAGAAAAAAAAAAAAAAAATCTCGTTGTTTTGGAGGTCAATTAGAATAGTGAATATTAAGCAATCATTGGCTTGCAAAATTGCAGCTGACGTCACGCTTTCTTTCCAAGCACTCTATATGCTCTTCTCAGAAACATTTTGTATCATCTCATTTCTAAATGCACACTACAAAATTTCCCATTTACTTTACAGATGAATGTAATTAACTTTGGGATCAAAGAAAAGAAAAACACAAAGCAAAACACTGAAATTGCTGAAAATCACACACATGCAGAGAAAAAAGTTTACCTAATAAAATACATGCTGTAGGTTCTGCATGCCTAATAAAATACCCACAGGACTTTATTTAGTGATGTTTTAGGAGCAAATTTTTATCTTCCCCTTTCCTTTTCTTCTTTTCTTTTTCTTTTCCTTATCTTCTTCTTTTCCTCTTTTTCTTTCTTTTTTTCTTCTTCTCTTTTCCCTTTCTCTTTCTTCTTCTTTTTCTTTTACTCTTTCATGAGTAAAGGCCCCTTTACTCTTAGACCAACATCTCGCTCTAAGTGACACTCTTACATCATACTATTGATCTCTGCAAAATAAAATTTTTTATAATAAAATTTAGACAATGTGTATAACTTACTGCTTTAAACATTGTCTTCAATGTTGATGTGGGTACGTTTAAATCATGAAACAACATTACCAATATATCTCTGCAGTCATCTCTAATAAAGCTTTTCAAACAAGTGAAACATTTGTATCCATTCGAAATAAGGATCATCTTTTAAGAATGCTGTGCTTGTGAGCCTTAATCAAATACCCAAAATAAAGTGTTTTTCCAACACTCAAAAGCAACAATATATCAGACAAGCAAACCTTACATTTTATGGGGGGGGGGGGGGGGAGGGGGGGGGGGGGAGAAACAGCAAAAAAAACCTATTCAGACTTCAAAAATATCTACCTATCAAAGCAATACAGTTCTTCTATATGACGTTCTTCGATTGCAAGAAATATATTGTCTCACTTAGGAGACAAAGAAGTTAATAAAGTAAATTAATATAGTTGGATTTGGTGCTGTCAATGACAGCATCCTTCCCCACTGCCTGTAATGTAATAACTAAATCTTGCTAACTTATACTTCTTCTAACTTCCTTAGAAAGTTCAAATCTGCTGAACGCACAGCACTGGTTGCAATCAACAAGGCACTTAAGCATGTGCTTAATTTTGTGCACATGAGTAATCACATTAAAGTAAATGGAACTCAAATGCTCAAAGTTAAGCACACACTTAAGTGCTTTCCTGGATCAGGGCCAGAACATGACAACTTGCAGGTCATCCTTACTGCACAGTAAGAGATCACAAACCTTAAATATCCTGTAAAAACCTCCTCCACACTTCAAATCAACAGCACCAAAGGCAAGGACAAAAATACAGTAATAAGTAGCTGCTGCATTCTTTTCTTCTGCTACAACTCACTAAACTGGCAGTGGCACTTATGATATAGCAAATTACCAATACAATAAATTCTCCTAATAAGTATCCATAAAATTACAATTTATTTTAAAGATCATCGTTTGTAATTCTATTCTCATAAGACCATCAGACACACGGGTCTTTTTAATTTTAAAAGACCTGCTAATAGTTCTCACAAAAGAATTTATTCAAGACCTTGACCTTAAATTGATAAAATTGCACAGCTTAATCAGAATTAAAGATGAGTCAAAGTACTGTACAGTATTATCATGGGGGTCAACAAAACCCTTCAGCAGCTATGCAGAGGATGCCATTAGTACCACCACTTTGGGTATCTACGCTTCTGATTCTGGGGATCTAAGGATTCTGAATTAAATGTTTGTACATGTAGATGTTATGCTGAAGAGGTGCAGAACTGGTAATAACTGGAGGGAGTGTTGCTGATGTTGTGTTTTCTTTCTGAGCAACTGAAACGACTGAAAATTTTTCTAAGCATCTTCTCAATTCAGTCTGTTTTTCAATTCAAAATAAAACTTTTATCTACTGTGCTTGCTAAATATTCTGTTATTTAGTGTTCTGGCTAAGCAGTGCTTCAGCATTCTCCAGGACCTGTTTCTTTCTTTAAAAATCAGGAATCAGGTTTTTTGTTGGTGTATGGTTTTGTTTTGCTTTGTTTGGGTTGGTTTGGTTGTGGCTTTTGTTGTTGTTGTTTTGGTTTGGATGTGGTTTTGTTGTTGTTTTAGTTTTGTTGTTGTTGTTTGGAAGTGTTAGAAGCTACATTTTGCATCCAAATTTGCCTGGTTGGTGACAATATTCAGATATAGGGAGCTGCTATGTTTTTCCCAACACATAAGCTTCTCCACAAAAAGTAGCAGGGTGAAACAGCAAGTAAAGACACATTGCCAAGTCTGGTTTTGTACCTATCTACAAAGAAGTATTCACACTTTCAATGTCTGTGAACGTCCTTCTCTCTCTCTCTCTCTCTCTCTTAATTGGGATGAACAGAAAAATCCCTCTCTGTAGTGAGTGTTTGTGTTGGGGGAGGGGGTGCTAAGAGCCAAAAGCACATTCCAAGACAATTCTGAACTCATTTACAGGGATGAAAATCTGGAATTAATCCATTGAGTTTAACAGACGTGTTCTGGGCTTACACAGATGAGATCTCTCACATATATAAGTGAAATCAGTGTTTTCCGCTCTGACATTCACATGGCTCAAACCAGAAACATTTCCTGAATAAAAAAAAAAAAAAAGAAGACAAAATCATCCACTCAGGAGCAGTAGCCTAATTCCACTGAAGTCAGTGGAGCTATAGTAATTTACATTAGCTGATAATCCAGAACAAAGTATATAAAAGTTTTCAGAGTAGGCTTTTTTCATTTAAAACTGCATTATGTTAGGTGCACTGTTGATGCTCAGAATTAATGTGCGAGTTGTTAATCTCACTAGACCTGGATTTAAAATTAGACAATGCAATAATTAGTTTGGCACTATCATTCTGCTACCCAGAGGGTAATAATGTAGGTCATAAAATACCAGTGATCAGCACAACTTTCCATGCAAAACAAAGAATCTATATTGGGAGGGAGGAGAATAGGAAGGAGAGGCATTCAGAAATTGGTTGTTACCACAGACCAAACTGAGCTGTGAGGCACAGTACCGCCGCACAAGATGCTGTGTTGCATACATCTACTTCCATTTTTTGTTTCTCAACTCCCAAGTGTGCGGATGATTCTGTGGGGTATAACTGACTCAAAGATATCTACAAGTTCTCTTTCTGTACTATTTTTATTCTGGGTACTCATTATTCTTCATGTCTTTACTATTTAAAAAAATTTTAAAAAAATTAAAAAAATTGGAAACTATTTTTCTTGTATTATTCTCTCCTCTTTTTTTTTTTTTTTTTCTTTTCAATTTTGCTTAAAATATAAACACAATGCAGAGCAACCAGTTCACAAACATACAGAAGTGCAAAACTGTAGTATATGTATCTTGATTTGTTTTCTTGACAAATGACTACTGGCAACATCAATAATTCAAAGGGAGAAACAATGAAAATACAGAGGAATTACATTTGTATACTTCTTTCTGTCCTGTCAGTTATTCTTGCTAGGCTTTTGTGAAAACATAAAGAAAATTAGGAAGTCATCAAGTCTGAAAGACTGATTCAGTGAACACTTGCTCATGTTCTGTACTTCTAACTGGTCAGAATGCTTAAATATCCATATTTTGGGCATAGCTCATACAGACATCTCTCTAACAATAAACTATATAGTATTAGCCATTATACAATCAGGCTGTGTTCGTGTAAGATACAGACTGGAGTGAAATGAAGATAAGATGAGAACATCTATACAAGTGTGAGTACGTCTAAAGTGTCTCTGTGCCTCTTGTACACACTGTTAGAAAGTGCACATTCGATGTTACAGATGCATATATTCATAAATCATTTAAAGTTGTGCTTTTCATGTGATGTGAGGCACGGATACAAACTTGCTAATGATAATTATAGAACTGATGCTGATTTAGTCATTTCAAGAAAGCCATGGAGGCATAATTAGTGTCTGAATGGCCTCAATATTGCATTATTAGGAGGCTAGGGTGAAACTTGAAATGAGAACATCAAGGCTGATAAAAGAAAAGAAAACATGAAATACATACATAATTCATTCAGAGATATTATAAAGGTTTATAACCAGAAACAATAATTTGCAGAAAGCATCTCATGTACTGGAGCCAGCTGTAATAACTTGGTCAACCTGTTTAAGATCAAATAGTATTTTTAGCTATTCTCAGTGGTATTTTTCTAATAAAGTAGCAGCAAACAGACACTGTTTGCTTCTGGTCACTTTTAAAGAATGTTCAGTTTATCAGTGGGGACTTTAATCTCAAGCTTCATAGAGTACAAAAAGAACATTGATCCCACTGTTTTGTCCTCTAGGCCATGAGGCATGCACATTTTTACATTCATTTGTCATAAATAAAAATACGTTTTGCCCTTTGAAAATACCAAATGCCAGCTTTTAAACTAAATAATTTTCCATCATACTTTTTCCTTTTCTTTTAACATTTCCATCAGATTTTTCTTCTCTTCCTTTTATCCCAGAGTCACTCCAGGCTCATTTCCTCCATCTGTTAATGCCTTTCCTCCGTTTTAGGTACTCATGAGAGCTTTGCAGAATTCCTTGTTTTGGACCCTGTCCACACTAGCAACTGTTTAAGGATCTGACATGATAGTTTGAATGAATCAGAATTATTAAGAATCCTCTACTATTTTTTTCCTCTGTGCGAGTTAAAGAATGTACAAATCATATCCCTTTACCCAAGTCAGACAAATAGATGTGTGACATT
The DNA here is from genome assembly GCF_039878825.1 of Excalfactoria chinensis. NCBI lineage: Eukaryota > Metazoa > Chordata > Aves > Galliformes > Phasianidae > Excalfactoria > Excalfactoria chinensis. The sequence goes on from NC_092831.1 coordinate 15,554,533, forward strand.
ATTTGGGTTTGACTAGCTCTACAAATCCAAGAAAAGGGACAAAACCCATTCTTTACCATTTACTTCAAATGTATCTCCTTGTCTTTGTTTAAGTAGATTTCATATGCAAGAGTATCTTGGAATTTCATAGACCCTCTTACAGAAACTTAAAATTAATCTGTTATTTTTCCTTACTTATTTGAAAATAATATATACACTTTTTGCATTTGCTTTGCAGTGATCTAAACTTGCCACTATCAGAAGTGTGTTAAATAGCCTCTGATAATAATCAGTGAATCAATGACCTATGTCTAGTTCCCCACAAAGAGTGCACAGGACTTGTCTTTTCCAGATCTGAACAGCCAGTTATTGCATATGGTGAGAGCGTCTTGCTCCCAGGCTCTGCTCAGCCTGTAGTTCAAGACACTGTAACTCTCTCCTCCTCCCCAGATAGTTTGTTTTTCCTTAAAATATATGAGTTTCTTTTTCCATTTTTGCTTTGATGGAGCCATGAACAAACAACAACATCTTCTCAATCAAAACTGTAGAAAGGTCTGAAATTCTGCTTTTGCTTGCCTGTATCTTAAAAGAGCCCTGCTGGTTAAAAAGCTCATTAAAGGTTATGCAAGGAAGATATGCATATATCCTCTATCCTCTCCCAAAACATCAAAATGTTTTGATTAAGATTTAAAAAAAAAAAAAAAAAAAAAAAAAAAAAAAAAAAAAAAAAAAAAAGTGAAAAATGGAATGCTACTAAAGGGTCTGTAGCTTTAAATTTAGTGAGAGACACATACAGAAGTACACATTTATAACATTTTTTCAAGTTCCATGGTGACCAGGGTTAAAATACATTATTTTCTTTCATTTTCACTTAAGTAAAATAGAAATATTTAAGTACTGTATCAGCTCGCAAAAACAAACTTTAGAGAAAATTCATTGATAACATTCAGAAACTTGAAACTCCTGGCATAGATCCCAAACGAGTAGACAAGAATATTCCTTCTTTCCAACTCGTCTTTTAACTTGGTGAATAGCATAGTTCATTTCATCACAGCCTCCTGCGCCTCATTGAGTTTGTTTTGGAAGTCTGAAGTTTATACAGGATAAAAAAATATTGCAGCCATGAGTGATAAGGATGATTAAGAAAGATCAGTTTGTGGCAGATAGGACTTGATCCTGAAAAAAAAAACACCCAACTAAGCTCCTTACTTCTCATTGACTTCAGCAGTTGTTATACATGCAGCACTAGAGAGAATGTGGAACCTAATTCTCTTTTTATTTTGTATACTTTGTACTGGTGTCCTGGTTTTGGACAGGACAGCAATGCAATTGCAGCCCCCCCAGCAAACTCTACCCAGTTCTGTGGTTGAGCAAGATATCATATGTTATGGAATATCCTTTTGGCCAGTTTGAGTCACTGTCCTGGTTTTCTTCTCTCCCAGCTCCTTGGGCACCCCAGCCTCTTTGCTGGCAGGGCAGCATGAGAAGAAGAAAAGCCCTTGATTTAATGTCAGCACTGCTCAGCAACAACTAAAACATTAGTGTGTTATTAACAGTACTTTAATTTTAAATCTAAACCACAGTTCCATACCAGCTACTAGGAAGAAAATAAACTCTGTCTCTGCCAAAATTAGTACAGCTATTAATCTTTAAATTTAGAGGAGGCACAACCATGGGAGCAAATGCAAGGAAGGTCTAGGTATGTGACTGCATCTACAAATCAACTAGCTAAATAACTAGTTGGTTTTCTAGCTGTAAAGCCACTCAGTTTCATTTTCACAAATTTTGATCTATTTATACTTAGAACTATTTTGTATAAGCTTGCCAACATTTGTAGCAGTTTTTGCAATCTAAAAAATGAAATGCAGCAGTGCAACATGATTTAAAATATACCTACTGGGTTGTATTTCAAATAAATAATCAAATCCTGAGTAAAAAGCTATATCAAAAAACTGGAGGTGAAAGTGAGTTTTTTTCCATAATCTTGGGCTTGATACTGTTTTTGGACTGTAAAAATATTTTACTACTTCATTATCCATCATATTTTCAGTAAGCTGAACTGCCCTTAGCAAGCTCTGACTCAAGAGTGTAGATCTGTGATGCAACCTGGCCAAATATGATTCCCACAGGTAAGACTGGAACCACTGGGAACATGTGGCATGATGAAGATTTACCCTGTACAGAAGAGGATCATGTCAGGGAAAATTTAAAGAAATTGTACATGCACAATTCCATGTGACCTGATGGGATGTCCCCATGAGCACTGAGGGAGCTGGTCAATGTCATTGTGAAGCCACTCTTGATTACCTTAGAAAGGTCATGGCAGTCAGGGGAGGTTTCTAAGGACCAAAAGAAAGCAAATGTCACTTACACAGGGAGGTACAAGGCAGTCAGCTTTGCCTTACCTCGATCCCAGGGAAAATGATGGAGGAAATAATCCCAGAAGCCATTTACAGACATATGAAGAACAAGAAAGTGATTCAAAGTAAACAGAATGTATTTACAAAGGAGATGTCAAGCCTGACAAATCTGATATCCTTCTACAATGAAATGACTAACTTGGTAGATGAGCGTAGAGAAGTACATATTGTTTATCTTGCCTTTAGCAAGACTTTCAACACTGTCTCCTATAACATCCTCACTGACAAATTAATGAAGCACAGATTAGATAAGTGGACAGTGAGGTGACTGGAAGACTGACGGAACTGCTGGGCTCAAAGGGTTGCAATGAGTTGCTCAAAAAGTCCAGCTGGTTGCCAGTCACTAGCAGGCCACCCTAGGGCTATCCCAGGTTTTTAAACAGGTCATTATTGATGGGTGATGGGGCAGAGTGCACCCTCATCAAGTCTGCAGGGAATAAATACTGGGAGGAGTGAGTCACTGTGCACCAGGTGGTTGTACTGTTATTCATAAGGATCTGAACAGACTGAAAAAATGGGCCAAGAGGGACTTCATGTAGTTCAACTAAGGAAAATGCCAGGTCCTGCATCTCTATGTGTGAAGGACATGATGGGGGCCAAATAGTTGGAAAGCAGCTCTGCAGAAACTGAGATTGAAAAAACCATTTGAACACAAACCAGCAATGTGTCCTCCCAGCAAATTACACCAACAGCATCCCAGACTGTGCTGGGAAGAGTACTGCCAGTAGGCTGACCGAGGCTCTCCTTCACCTCTAATCTTCTCTATTTAAAGTGCTGACTCCAGCTCTTGTCTCTTCAGTACAAGAAGGATATGGCCTTACTGAAGCGAGTCCAGCAGAGGGCCAAGAAGATAATTAAGAGACTGAAGAATATTTCACATTAGGAGATGGTGAGAGAGCTATGACTAATCAGCCTGGAGAAGAGAAGACTCAAAGGGGTCTTAGCAGTCTGTATAAATACCTGATAGGCTTGATAGAATCAACCCTTCCCATGACAGGGGGCTTCAACTCTACCTATTATAGGCAGTTTGAGCTCAATGATCTTGAAGATCCCTTCCAAGCTAAGCCATTTGGTGATTCTATGATAAAGATAATGGAAAAAAGTGTATTTCATGGAAGGAAAAGAGGCAATGAGCACAAACTAAGCTACAAGAAATTTCATTTAAATATAAAACCCCACTTTTTTTACTTTGGGGACAGTCAAACTGTGAGGAAGACAGTCTCAGAGGTACTGAAAACCAACCTGGACATGCCCTTAAGTGCTGAGTGCTAGCTAACACTTCTTAATGGCAAGTGGTTGGACTAGATAATGTCCAGAGGTACTTTCCAACTTCAGCCAGTCTGTAAGTTTGGCCAGAAAAATAACAAAATTTCCCTTATTAACATTTAAGATTCATTCATTCCATTCAAAAATCAATTAAGACACAAGGTTGGCTGAGAATGGGTAAAGAATATCCAGATTTTTTAACTCCTTGACTTCAGTGTAACTGTCTCTGAATTCATCAGTAGTCAGCAATACTGTTATCATAATGCTATTGCCACTAATTACTATTTCTGTGTTGTTGTTGTTATTATTATTATTGTCATCTTAATTACTGCTGAGATTTCATGGCTTGTCTTTTCAGCCTCACCAACTGGCTAAAGCAAATGTATGTTCTGGGATAACAGCTGTATTCATTTGTGCATATTCTATATTTAATGTCAAAAAATGTGATCTCAAGTAGTCCTAATGCATACAGGCATAATGCAGTGGGTGTTGTCTCAAGGGGGTCTTATATGATAAGTTCTTTCACAGCACTGGCTCCAATTACAAACCTTCATGTGCTTGGCAACTATTTCCAGTTGAAATTGTGTTATTACCTTGTGTGTGGCACAATGCCACTCTAGCAGATGGGCAACAGCACAGGCATGCCAGAGAACTAGTACGTGCACTGAGTTTGAGTATTAGGGCCCATACACCCATCTACTTTATAAGTGACTATAAATTAGTATCCTAGTTGGAGGGAATGTGTAACTGCAACTCCGTCTCAGTTTGGCACTAATTTTGACATTCTCAAAATACTTCTGATAGTACTGAAGATGACAATTTTGTTTGTTTGTTTGCTTTCTTGGCAAATAAGGGCTGTGATTAGCAAGGGTACATGGGTGAGGGAGAATGTATTACAGCCTTCCATCCTCCTAGTATTCCCTTGGGAAAGCACAGAGGGATGTACACAAGTACAACTGCAGCCAGGGTGAATTTTCTTATTTAATATAATAGCTCAACTGAGTGTGGAAGGCAGATTCATGACCTTTCACGCTACAGAAGTGTGCATATACTGCAATTTCTTCTGAATAAGATTGCTAATGTTTCAAAGTGCTATAAGGGTCTTTACTTCTCCCTTGCAATTTTATTGACATTTTTCTCCTACTTTTCATTTGTGCTATAGTCTAAATTTTACACTAAATCATTTAAGTTTGCTCCAGAGAGGGTGCAGTGCTGCTTCTAGACACACTGTAATGATTGTATATTCTTAAAAATCTTATTCCTGGTATAGAATAGGTAACAGAGCTCTCAGCAAATGCGGGGCAGTTAAATGCATTTGCCTGAGGGGATGAAATCAAAATACTTATTTGTATTAAGATGCAACTCCTGTAACGATGGATAAAATAATGTAGATACAATTTTGCTTTGAAATATAACACATACTCTTTTTTCCAATAATTTGTGTGTGGGCAGGGGGAGGGAATTATGTACGTGAAGAAAATTTCATGTTTGCTCAAACTGTATGCTCAGATTTCAGATCCAATTGTTAAGTTGCTGTATCTTGACAAAACTCAATTGATACTACCTTACATCCAGAGAGTAGCCACTTTCTTTGGATATTTCAGAGACTTTTTAAATTTTGGAAAAGATTTGATGTAAATAGTTACAGTTGAGTTGAGCTTACGTTTAATTCCATGAAGTCCAGATCTGTTTCAGAGGGTATTTAACCTGACATGTGGCTCACCAATATCCCTGTAAATTTGGCATTATGACTTAGGTATTAAAAAAAAAATGCACAAAATTGCATGAATATTATAGTAGAAAAGTTGTTTTAAATGGACTAGACATATCAATTTACTGTCTTGTTTGATGTATTAGTTGTCTTTTTATCACTAAGCATTCCCTTAGGAAATCATAATAAGAAAAGAGATGTTGAGGTGCCCAATTCAGTCACAGTGTTGACTTTGAGTTTTATGGTGTCCTTCTGCTTGTGAGACACAACTAAATTTTAGTAACTCAGGATCTACTTGCTCATTATGAGTAGTTTGTTTCTGTGATACAGAACAAAGATGTTGTCAGAAATTGTAAGACTAATTATTTATGCCCTGCACAAAATGCCTTAGTGATTCAACAGTTCGCTACACCATCTTTTGTCTTTTCAACTTAGGAACAATGCAAACAACAATGACCATTTTACTGTAAAGTCACTGCTAATGAATGAGTTACTCCAGAACAGATACATGCTATGTGCCAAAGATTATAACCACATAACATCAGGTGCTTTGTATGAGCTTTGTATTTATCAATCTAAAATAAGGTGTGTGGAGTTCAATCTTATCAAATACTGATCCACGGTCCACTCACAGAAAATAGAGCCAGTGAGAACCTTCCTGGCTGCTCAATTGCAGAAAATTTCTGGAGGAACTTATAGTAGAACTGCCTATATTGACTGGGACCAGCTGAAGCCTATGAAACTTCTGACAGTGGCAGTAATACATGATAAAACCCTGGTCACTTAGCTGAGACAGCAGGTATAGAAGCAGACGAGCTCCTAGGAAGAAAGGTATTTCTCTTCATTAAAATTTAAAATGAATCTTAATTTGTTTTGTACTCCCAGAGAATAAAACTAAGACCTTGTTGGGAAAATTGTGATTAGGAGAGAAAATTATTTTCTATCTCTAGGCAATTGTAATACTATAATACCTCAGTAAAGTTATGACTGAAAGAGACACACTTCTGTATTTTGCTACAAAAAAATTATCTGAAATTCTCAGTCAGCTCTGCAACTCCTTCTTATATTGACAATAAGAAAAGGAACTAATCAAAACCTGGTGGTATGAGTGTGCTAGTTGTAATAAAATACTCTTTATATTCTTCCGTGAGTACTCATATATCTTTTAACAAGGACAAGTGTACATGGGCCAATTATTTTATTCTAGGTATTACGGACATCCACATTTCCTGCTCTTTCTCATGTATGTAGTACAAAAAGAATCTTGGGATAATTCTGGTGCAACGGGACCAGGACTCATGAGTCCCACTGCCTAAGGCAGGGTCAGCCATGAGATCAGTGCTTCAGCCAGTCTGGCCTTGAAAACCCCTGAGGATGGAGTGTCTGGCTGTCCTCCTGTTCAGAAATTTCTCATCACACCCTGTTTGACCATTTCAGTACAGTTTATGGCTATAAAATACCAAAAGATGCCTACAACATATCAAAAAACCAAATCAAGACACATTTTGTTTGTAGACCTGGCTTTCTGTAAAGGACTTGATTGCTTGCTGACACAATTTAAGCTATCTTTTCTTAATCTCAAGGAAAGAGATATTGACAGTCTCCAATGAGTCCCTACATGTTCCATCAGAGAACCAAAGCATCCAGAACAGCATGATTGACAGACAGATGCCCATGGCTGCGCTAGCATGGGGCACTGAGTTTCACTGGTGGAGGTGTGTATGGGGAACTTCCAGATTATCTGCCTGCATTACACCTTTTTTCAAGTCCTATTTAGCCTTTGCTTTTAAAGCACCATGTCTGTTCAGAAATAAGGCTTTAACAACAGACATCAACTAATTTACTGCTTGCCAGTCCCTGGCAAAAGGGTTTGAGAAGTTGTCTGGTATTTTAGCTGCCATTTTCATGCAAATTGTTTAAAACCCTTGAATATATTCAGTAGCTCAATTTTTACATATATAAGAAAACCAATTTCAAGTGTAAGTCTTGGAAGCACAATAAATAAATGAATATATACAATTAAAAACCATGATTGACTTCCTACTGATCAATACATAGTGGACAAACACAGTTTCAATATCAGTATTGCCCTGGAGCCAATACCTCATCAAATCATAACTTTATCATTTGCACTTGAAGTGACTTTGTGACAAGTACAAGCTGTGACAGCCAACTGGATGCAAAGCATAGGCAAGGGAAAGCTGATGTAGGAACAGTAGAACAGGGTAAGAAGATTCAGCCCTAATATTTCCAACACTAACACAAGGAAAAGCAGAAGGTGTTAAAGAATTCTTCTAGAAGCACCAGAAAATATTCTCTTACTGACTATTGAAAAGAAAATATCAAGTGGGATATTACTGCAGATGTATATGAAGCACAAGAGCATTTAAGATAGCCAGGACAACAAATCACAAAGATGTTACAAGAAAAGTCCAAGCTGAGAATGGTGTTCAAAATAAAAAGGATGATAATGAGGAACTACCTATCCATATTTGGAACTTGTAGGAAGACTGACCAGAAGTTTTACAGTGCTCACTGGAGCAAAGGAGGGGGGGGGGACACATGGGTGCTCTCACTGCAGGAGTCCATGGGCCTTGTGCTGGAAGGATGGGACAGGCCACCAGCCACTGGAGAATGCCTAGAATCTGTGCACATGAGTTGTGTGGCCATGGCTCCATCACTTTTTGTGCTGATTAACTTGATTGCCCTAAAATGATAACAGCTTCTTTTTCTCCCACCAAGATCACTACAATAACATAACAAGACACTCGAACCACTTAAGTCTTTACAAATGATGTTTTATGCTGTGGTAAGGGATTTCCTTTTGATCCCAGGCTATGGATCTAAAATATCCATTTTAGAATATATTTTAGAATATATTCAAAATATCCATTGGATATCGCAAAGCAAATTATTTTTGGTTAACCACTGTCTTTTGAGAGATCTGATCGTGACATTTTGCTGAGATATCTGCAGTTACCAGCAGCACAGAACACCCCTTGTGTGTCTCCATTCCTTCTTTTCTGCAAAAACTCAAAAGATAATGATTAGTCATTGCTCCCCTGCACAGAGAAGATACCACAGGGACCAATGTTGTTACTCCTCTTGCTAGTAAGAAAGCTAGTGTCTTAGAAAGGAGGCATGGTTAGCAACATATTCACCTGAGAAATCACTTCTCTTCTAGTGTCAAACTGCCAGCTTTGGATCAGAGGCTGTGCTGGAGCTCGTTGAGTATGAAAGAATGGCTTAGCCAGCAGGGTTTTTTATGTAAGAGGAATTTGGCTTGGGAATAAAGTCTGCCAGGTCCATCAAATCCCTGTTTCCTTTGGGAATAGAAATGGGCTCTGAATGAAGAGGCTTCATTGTTTTCTCTGGAGGGGTTTCTTATCGCTTCTCAGGAATTTATTTTCTACTCTCTGAAGAATATTATATGTATTTGGAGAAGTTAAACCATGCCAGGTAACTGAAATCTTCAGGAGGGTAATATCTGTATTTTATGAATTAAAAAAATCAACTTTTACCTATTTACTGAAAAAATCAAAGGGCTTATTTTTTGTGTATAATACACAACATTGGCCTCCATTTTAATTACATAAATTGTGCAGAAGTTGGTTATGAAACAGAACAATGATAATTCAGTTTGTTTCTGGGATCACAGGCACACATGGAAATTGTATCACAGTGTTGCTAATAGATGAATGAAATTTCTAAAAATATATATATACATTAAGTTCAGAGTCTTTAGATAAATGTGGATGATTCCAGACTGACAGCACCATTACAGAAGTTTATGCATTGCACAGAAAGAAATGCTATACCTCATAAGGAAGGAAGCTGGGAAGTAAGCATATGTACTGTTTCTCCCAATATTTTTTTTTGTGAGAGGAATATGTAAACCATTGAACCAATGGCTTTTTCTTTTTTCTTTTTTTTTTTCCCTTTCTGCTTTGAAGCCCCTTTCAAAGGAGCAGAACTTTTGGTACTCTTAAGGCCCCTAAGGTACCGACATTAACCTGGCTCAGTGTTTATAGTCAGGAAGGTGCAACTCACATCCATAATCAAGTCTATATAATAAACAAATTGAAATGTTGCAGTCAGTCACCGAAAAAACAGCACTCTGAGGAGCCACTGCCTTCTGTTGTTCACTCCAAACCTGCAAGAGGAGATAGGGAGAAGATGACCATGAGGGACAATGGGCCACGGTGCTGCTCTGCCCTTCAGACATGGTCTGGCGTTCTGAGGTTCACTTCAGCAGGTTCTGGAATGCTCCAGTAAAACAGAAACTTTTTGGTGGTTTTGGGTTTGTTTTTTTTTCCCTTATATCTGAGTCATTGCTTATGTCTTCTGGGTGCTAGTTAATAATTAACAAGTCTTTGCAAGGGGACCAGTATTATTTGTTTTTTGTTGAAAATGAACTCAACAATGCTCTACTGCCAGAATATTATTTTTCTGCTCGTGCTTGTTTTCATGTTCCAGTTTCTCTTTGCATTGCAGTTGAGGAAATGACATTAAACTCCATGGACTTTTATGGACTAGCTCTTAAAACAGACTATCCTAAAACATAAAAAAATGAAGTTTTCTTTTCTCATGAATGAAGACATGAGAGGGATGTACTGGTAATACCCCTCTCTCTTTTTCCATGCTGAAGAGTAAATCTTCACATTTTACAGAGGTTGTAATGAGAAGTTCCACAACTTTCCTTAGTGAAAAACAGAATTATTATCATTTTTTAATACAAACATTCATCTGAAACAATGAAAACTAAAAGTTATAATGTGCTTCTGCCTGAGAAAATAATGAAGCTCTAAGGAATTGCAATAGCAACACTATAGAAGTAAAAAATAAAGTAAAATAGGTTAATTTTTCTTGCAAGGTCCTACTTCTCTAGAGCAATGTGCACAATAATGAACAAACAAGCAAACTCACAAGCAGAAGCAGGAAGTCACCCCCCAGGTCATGGACCAAACTGCAATCATCACCATTTTAAGCCTTCAAAGAAAATACCTCATCCACACATCCATAACACCAAAATACTGCTCATATCATCATATAATCCCACTCTGGTTTTTGTTGGTTTTTTTTTCTTTCTTTTTTTTTTTAATTGTACTGCATGGAAATGAAATTCCTATGCTCTTGTATTATGGACCATGTCTCTATTGAGTGTACAGCATTTTGTATTGTTTGTAAACAAAACCTTTCCCCTCTTTGCTTCATAAAAACAAAGTAATGGACAGCTTGAAAACTAAAAATTGGGAGGTCTTGTTTCCTCCTATATAAATATTAAGAAGGAAAGAGAAAACTGAATCCTTAATCTTAATTTGTATATCTTTGTTCTTGCCAATCCTTGGGAATTTGGTGTTTCTTCCAAAAAAAGCCCCAAAAAAATTAAGAGAATTGTCCCATGAGCTGTTTTGAATATATATATATATATAATATCTTTTTTCTTGTGTAGCTTCCTGCAGACTTTAAATACAAATCTGTAGTAAAAAACACATTAAAAAATACCTTTTAGGTATGAACAAGCCTTAGTCTCTTGAGCGCCCCATTTCAGAGAGGCCCTGTATGTGAAGCAGACCTTCAGTGGTGCACAGTTCCAATTGGACCCCAGCACAGAAGTCAAACTGGGAATCACACACGTCAATACTGAGCTGTGGATTTCCTAACTGACAGCACGTAGTTGAGGCAAAGAGGAAATATGAAAAAAAATCTCTGGTTCTTGTCAGCTTCTGTTGAAAGAAAAAAAAGAAAAAAAAGACTTCCATAGCAGCATTGTAAAGTAAAATTTGGCACTGCTGCCCACACTAAGGTCCCCCTTTACAGAAACTGAACTGTGGTATCGATCAGACACTTCACACTAGTGAAAAAATTATGCTGCACTTCTCTATATTGTGGCTTCAGACGAAATCTGACAATGGAAAGCCCAACAACAGATGAGAAGCGTGTGATTCCTGGTGGTTTGTTTAGTTCGCCTGGCTCTGGTACGCTGCTGCTATGAATATAGTTGCTATGGCAGGAATGCTTTAGTGCTGTCTTTCCTCCAAAGGGGTCATGATTTTGCAACATCTCAAATAACACTGACGGTTTAATGTCTGCAAACAGTACAACATTTAACATTTACTATGCATGGTGAGGATCGGAGCTCATAATTTATTACCCAGAAATTACGTAAAAGTATATTTAGGATAAAATGTGAGGATATACTTAAATATTCATGAAAATAAACAATACATAATAAATATATTTATACAATGTCAATAGGTAATAAGAAAGTAATCAAAGGCATATTTAGAGCTCTAACAAATGAAATGGAATTTCAGTATTTGAAAGTAGTATTTTGAATTAGGCTGACTCTATTGTTCTCCAAAGCAATGAAAATATTTTTGCTTTCTATCCATCAGAACATCATTAAACTGCGCTGAGCTGTTTTCTTCTCTCAAACTCAAACAAAATAAGTCTCCAGAGTGGGAGCTTTCTATATCATTTCTCACTGAGTTTCTCAATGCGGTATTTGGCTATAGCAAAGATAAAACATAAGCAATGGTTTAAAAATTAAGGCAATTATGAACAACAGTTTATGAGAATGTGATCGAGTGAAAACAATTAATGATAAGACTGAAAGCATTGTGGTCATCTCTACTACTTATATGCCTCGACCCCTTAATTAGCATCTTGCTCTCAAATTACAGTCTCCAAGAGAGGACTGGTGTGGGATGGATGTTCCCTAACTGTTAAGGGACACCTTAATCCTAAGAAAAAACACAGTGTGACAGAGAGGCCAGAGGCAGTGTAAGACACTGCTGGAAAAAGGATTGATGGCTACATTATGCCTCATTTACAGTGGGTGGACACAGCTGTTTAGAATACACTGTCCAAACCAATGATAGGAGGTCAGTTTGCAGACAGTCCTCTTGTAAACAACATTTCAATTTATTAAATTCCTTCCTAACTGAATGCCAAAAGTGAGTCCTTGTTCCAAGTTTTTTTGAATGAAATGGCATGACTCATTCCGAGGCTCGCAATATCTCACTGGCAACAAGAAAAATCCACTGAGTTCAATATTTTATCATTTGCCTCATGCTTTGTACCTGTTGATCCTCAAAAAATTATGGCTGCTTTTTTTCCTAGTAACCTTCTGTTGGTTAGAAAAAGGAGCTTAACTTCACTTAGTGCCTCTTAAGAGCCTTTAATACTTTCTAAACAATAAATAAGACCAAGTCTCATAGAACTTTCTGTTTAAAACCAAGAGAGACAAAGAATTAACTCTTTGCAACAAATAAACTTGGAATTTTACAATTAGTGTTTGAAAATGAGCCAAAAAGGTCACATTCCTCCTGTAGTAATTTCTCAGGCTGGAGTATAAAGCATCATACACAAGCAATTTGATCAGCACAGCCCTGGCAAATGCTCCCAGTTCTCTTGAAATTCATCCTTTTGTGTCTTAATCTGCAGCAAAAAGGGCAGTCTGTCCTGCTGGCACACATACTTTCCATGATTTTTAAAAAGAACTTTTTCACAGCTGACTTGAGGCTTGCATTTCACATGCCAGCAATATCCTCACTAAGTGTGTGAGTGGAGTAACAATACGTATACGATACTCAATGTCACTTAGTAATCTATCATGGTGCAAAAGAAGATTAATGACATCATCCAGGTAAGGGACAGGATTTGCCTAATATGAGAAATGCAATCATTTAAAAACACAGAAAGAAGAAGAGTGATGATGGAATCTGGGCATGTAAAGGACGAGAAGCCCATTACAGATGTCCCTGTTTAGGAATATCTGGCACTGATTTGTACTTATAACTGTAGGGGAGAAAAACAGTAGCAGAAAACTGGTGACTTGGCAGGCGCATGCTGCAGACTATGACTGATGTCTTTCTCTTCATCATCAAACAAAATGCAGAACAGTCTTCTGTTTTATTGATCATATCATAAACAAATTAGAAGCAATAATGTAATAACTGACAGTTTGTCCCACAGTAGGACATATGCTTACAATTATTAGTTTAGTTTTATTACCATATAACCTAGGAATGTTAGTCACAGATTGGGATTTCATTGTGATGGAGGTAACGCAAACAAGGGAGAAAAAGATGTTCTCTGAATGCCCTTCAATCTAAGGACTAAATAAAAGGCAATGGAAGAATACATTCCTGAGGAGAAATGTGACATGACAGTATTTATCAGCACCAGTATCAGTTGATTTAGTGACTCACAGATCTACTTTTTGCAGGTTTCTTTGCAAAGAAACATTTCGAAGTGCATTTTTAAAGTTTTAAAGACAGCTTTGCAAACATGTATGAAATTTCCTTCTCACAGCAATGGAGAGCATAAAAACAGTGTATTTGAAAACACAGCAAGTATACACAGGATCCTGAGTGTAGAAGAATTTTTGACAACACAGAAACAAGGTGTATCTGAGCCTCAATCTTGTGCAAACTGGAGTAGTTCAGATTGGCAGAGGAACAAGAAAGAATGAAGAAATGCTACAGATGTAACTGGGAGTATAGGTAGATCTTCACTGTGATAATTTCTCTTGTTATTATGATATTCAATAACTTCTGCTTCACATTTCTTAAACAGTATCTAACTAGTAATCTCCCCATGCTTATATTTTATACAAATATTTGCTATACAATGCCACTAAACACAACAGCATAAAACCAAAATGCAATTCTTGTCCAAAGTAGTTTCAGCTACCCAGAAACAAAGAAACAAAATTAAGGGATGCCACATGAGTTTATCCCATGGCGTGGTATCACATCACCCAACTCAACTTTTCAGTATAAAAACACACTTGCAGATAAAGAGCCTCCAAAAACCTATACAATATTCAGTTTCAGCTAAACTGCTGCTGGTATTAAATACTTTATTGAAAAGTGGGGAGGGAAGAGAGTAGGATGGAAAACACCTTAAACTAATAACAGATCATGAAACAGATTTTCTAGCACTCTAAAAAGAAATCCACCCACTTCACTTTGTCAGCAAAGATTACTTCAGGATGGCCCTGTGCTTGTAGAATTCAGTTACTATGTACAACATCAGCTGAAATGCAAAATCACAATCAGAGGACAATAAAGTCCATTGAAGTCCCAGTTTGTATACAGCTATGCAGTGTGAAAAAAAAAAAAAAAAAGAAAAAAAAAAAAAAAACTTCTTCTTCAGCTGAAGAATTTTCTTTCTCTCTCATACACATACATTTTGCCTGCAAATGTATCTAGAAAAAGTACATTTTCTGGGGCTATTTGACTCACAACTTAGTCAGACTGCACTACCTGATAACACTTATTTTCTTGGAAAGCATGTTTTCTGGGCACTGAAGAGCACAATTTTGCTGAGTGCAGGGCCCAGTATTGGGGGAAAAAAAATCAAAATTTGCCACTTATTAAACTAAATGTCCTTGATGCTTTGTGCAGACAAAAATACTCTCCCCTTGACCCCCCAAGTCCATTAACTTTAGGAGAGTAGTTCTGCAGTTGCTAGTCTCCTATGGCGCCCTTTTTGCAGCTACATGATAAGCTCTCAATATACAGCAAGTTGTTCTTTGTAGCATAATGTAGGATATATGGTAGCTTCTTACTTTCCTCCCCCTCTGGGATTGCCAGGATTTGTGTACTGTGAGTCCACCTTATCTGTTTTTCTAAGAGTTCCACATAGAATTTAAGAATTTATGAATTTATTATCTTTCCTGGGCTTTGTCAATAGATAAGAATTGCACTTTAACTTCCCTTCACCATTTTTTTTTTATTGTCAAGACAGTTTGAGTTACTTGTTGCTCCAGGCTGTCTGTTAATTTGCTCATTCTTCCAGTATTGGCATGCTTTACTTATCCATGAGCATAAAGCATACAGTGTTCCTGGTAATGGGAAGCTTCTTAATTTAATCTGTAGAGAGTCTGATTTAAGGCAGGCAACATAGTCATGGCTTTACAGAAAATATTGCCACACCGTCTGTCTGGCTAAACAACTTTAAAGGCTTTCAAATTCCTGTCCCAGTCTGCTCTAGTATTAATGCAGTCACCAGCACAGATGTTTGGGAGATGCTCACTTAAATATTTCCTAATCAAGACTAAATGCATAAAAGTTTTAATAAGAGGTACTATCATTGCTTTCATGAGCAACAATCTAGAATCAGTAGGTTCAATATTATTGTGAAGAAGCCACTCCCCTTTATTTTTGCCTTAATGACTTTGTTTTAGATTTGGGATGCTCATCTTTTCAAACGTCTCTCTCAATTCCTTCATTTACCTTCACCCTTTAGGCTTTTTTTTTTTTTTTTTTTTTTCCCCTGATTATTTCTATGAAATGTTTACTCTTCAGGCTGTGTGCACACATGATTTGAATCGTGCCATTGTATGTCTTGCAGTTTTTTCATGAATGCAATAAGCTACAATCATACAAGCACATGAAAGATTTGTTAAGCACTGTGTCACCTTCACATTTCTAGTCAAGATGGAGAATATGTGACGTAGAGAATATTCTGCTATTTGACATCAATTCATGTGCAAGTACTTGCCTACAGTTTAAATACTTCTCAAGTTAGGGCATATCTAACCAAAATTTAACCATCTCACCCAAGGAAAGCCACTTTAAAATTTTCTTTAAACTAATTTCTACAAAACATTTTCCAAATATTCCTTAAATGTGACGGTAGGATTGAATTTAAAATGTCAACATTTTTCAGGCTAATTAATTTGAAAAGAAAATAGGAAAGAATGGAAAAAAAGAAAAAGAAAAAAGAAAAAAAAAAAAGAAGCCTATTTCAGTAAATACGGAGTTGTTTGAACTGAAACTGATTGAGAAATTGGAACTATGTTTGTGAAAAATGAGCCTCAAAGTGGGTTCTTCTCAGGAAATTCTGCATTAGTGGGCTTACAGCACTGCCCAGAAGTGGAGGGTTCTTGGCAGCAGGGCTGAATGAATGATGAATGATGGGACTTTGCCACAGCAACAACACTCTCTTGTATTGGTCACTGATCCCCTTCTCTCCCCTTCCCTTCCTCCCTCTAAATCCCAAGGGCAGGGCGGCTGTTGTACTTCTTTTGCTCCTGCATAGAGTTGCTGCTAAAGCTGCCTTCACTGCACCATGGAAGCCAGGACAGACCTCGGTGTAATTCTGGCTCTTTGCTGATATCTTATTATTCTCACAAGTACATTTCCCAGTTTACTTGAAAATTTACATAACTGTGGAGAGTACGAATGTCTTGCATGTGTGAGCAGGGAATATGATACCCTTGGGTAAACCTGGCAGTGAAATACGTTAACATTTGTTAAAGAAAAAACACCTTACAGTTGTGTGATATGTGATTGTATGATAGAGTTGTTCTGTGTTAACAAGCAAGTAGCCATGGCCTAGAACAGCTACAAGAAGCAGATAAAGTACTGGACTCCCACAGACAGCAGGCAGGCAGCATTCCCTTTGCACATCAAGACTGTCAAGATAAACATATGGCTGTATGCAGTCAAGAAACACGCACTGGCCCACCTGTAGCTGATGCCAGATGACATACTTAAAAGGCTATCTGTCCCAAAGCTAACTCTTCAAATGGAGAGGCTTTAGGGTACAGCAATAATTGGTGTTCTCTATCATCTTGACTGGCCCAGCCTATAGAAACATTTGGCTTACATGGTGGCCCACAGGTCAGTGAAGACCAGGCCCAGAGAAGACAGCAGAGCCTCCTTAATGCTGTTGGGTTGAGGAGATGCCAGCTCTTCCCCCTAGGATTACTACCATCTTCAGAAAAAGACCATGCAGATCTTTTAGAAGTAGGGAAACAAGATAAAACATGAAATGCAGATCCACAAGGTGGTACTACACCCTGCTGCTCTGGGACACTGGGGTGTCTGCCCCCTTGTGTTCTGTAGATGAGGTATCTGCACCATTACAAACTGACAGCTATCAAACAGTGAGAGTGGTAGCTGTGAAATTTTCTTTCTGATACTTTGCAATACTCCATGTCTGACTGGATCTTGCTTTTAATATAGTTGTGATGCTGCAGCCCCACCTTGTCCTTTTGGCAGCTCATACATAATGAGTTCTTATTATATCTCAGTGCACAGAAGTATCCTGCTCAGACATTGTATTGCTAAATTCTCTGGGCTTTCAGACAACCTGCGATGAAAGCTAATTCAAGGAAGGAGAGTTATTTTAATGTTTGGAATCCCGTATATTTAACTGCATTTTCACTACATATTATCACTCATCTAAGACTGAATTCGCTGTGAACTCAACAAAAGAAGAAAATAGGCAGAAGAGAAAAAAGAAAGAAGCAGGGTTCCTCCTGCTCCACACACGGTAGCAGGAGGCTTCAGTCAGGCTGAAAAGACAACGGCCTCAAGGAGAAGACGTGGCTGACTACCAAAGGCTGCTGTATACACAGCACAGACTTTGTACCCTTGTTTCAGCTGACAAGTGGAGTGGATGCTCACAAAGCCTAGCAGTTCACAAGAGGTAAAAAGAGTGCATATTAGAAGATCAAACGTTTGACAGCCGCTCATATTGCTGGGCCTCACAGCCCAGCACGCACAGCCCAGTTGATGACTGCTGGCTACAGTCTTAGATGGTTTCTGTCTCCTAAAAACATACATGAGTAAATGCAAACAAATGAAAGGGATATTTGGTTCAAGTACCTGACGTAACAAGCTCCTGCCCCAGACAGAAGCAGAATGGATTTGATGTGCGGGGAATGGATGGTGACAGCTGTGACACTCGAATGGTGGCTCTCTGAGCAACGTCACCCACTCAGCCAGGCCCTGCACAGCACAGCGTGCATTGGCTTTCCTCTTTGTCTCAGGCTGTCACTTTAGGTTTCATTTCACTGCAGTTGCCAAGCTATTTGTAGCAGAGGAAAAAGGAAAGAAAAGGAAGTCAGCATGACAGTCCAAGTCCAGTAAGCAAAGCAAATTAAAGGAGGTTTTATTTCTAAAACACCTTCTCCACTTTCTTTTTCAGAAAGCATTAAAAAGAAAAAAGGACCTGTAACTTTCAAGCCATTTGAAACAGGTTCTCTTACAGGTGTAAGACCTATAGCAGGATCTATTCTGATTTTTATTTTTTTTTATAACATAAATGGCACAAACACCTCCAAAGAGAGTGGGGAGATTCTGCCAGCTGCTGTCCCACTTGTTTAGAGTCTTCTTCCATTAACTCAAAGGCCAGAGGTGAAACCATGTCTTCCCTAGGTCAGGATGCAGCTGGGGACTCTGCTGTGCCCACACACAAAAACTCAACCTGTCTTCATCCTTCCCTAGACCAAAAGTTAGCTGTCCTCAGCAGTAATTAAAGGAGTACCATCCGTAACAGTACGAACAACCACAGCCAGTCCTGTAGGGCCCAGGGTTATTCAGCTTTCAGGAAGAGCTGGAGCCCAGTGATGCTGCAGCTGTGTCAGACTTCACACAGCGTGGAGCAGGGGCAGCAACATGAACACAGGAGCTGACCACACACATGTATTTCCTAACCTCTGAGGTACAGCTGCTCCATCAGTGTCAACCAAACACTTTGAAGAAGCATACACAAGGCAGAGAAAGCAGTCAAATATATTTGAAAATTGGAACACTCAGCAAAGTAGACAAAAAACGCAGAAAATAGGCATCAGCACCATACTTAAATGCTCATGAAGACTTGCACGAATTTTATACAGCAGTGCTAGCATCTGCGCTGTATCAAGTTAGGAGCAACATCCTCTCTCTATTTTTTACGCACATATTCCGACTGCTTCTTTTTGGTATTATCCCCAGGGCCTGGTAAAAGTCACTTCTTCAGTAGAATTCAAACAATCTCCTGATACTACAGCAAGAAGCAGTTATTCAGTTGATAGTCTTTGACTAAGCCTAGTATCCTGCTCTGCATGTGCACATCTGTGTACCCACATCTTTAGAGTCTATGTTTCTTGAGAATACATACAGCTCTCCTCATGTAATTCAAATAGATAATAGGCTTGCCTGTACTGTCACTATTTTATGCATGTTGCATGACAACATTTCATAAATAGTACAGTGCAAATAAACACATGCCTGTTGCATCAGCAGCTAGCAAACTGGCTACTTTTGAAGGAAATGGGTTACAAACTGGATAAATACCCTTGTATCCTCCTATGAATATTAAATGTGACATTTTCCTGTTCAGCTTTCTATTGCTGCTTAACCTGAAAGAACTGAGTTCAATCAAAGGAAGCTGCAAAGGGTTTGTTAAAGAAGTGGGAAGGAAAGATGAAAGAATGGCCCAGATAAGGAACATCCCTCAAAACACTGGCATGGGGACTCCTTGTGTCTCAGCCCCAGAAGAGGAAGATCAGAAAACACTGATCTGTTAGAAGATAGGTCCTGTGGACAGGAAGGGGTCTGGGGCAAAGTAAGAAAGGCTGCCCATAGTGAGAAAAAGCTGTCAGACTGGAAAATTCAGTAGTATCAGAACAGCCTGCAGAGCAAAGCAAGCTGTTCCTCCTGGCTCAAGCATGAAGAGTATGGAGGTGCTGAATGAACCGTGGGTAAACAGGGAAAGGAAAGTGTGTGTTATGGGTTTAGATCCCCTGCTTTTTATTTTGGTATGATGAAAAGTTGCCTGGGGGTTGATTTAATGAGTCCCAGGCTTCAACATATAAAAGAGGGCCCATGCTCAGACCTGCAAGAGCAGCCACTGCTTGGTATGCACAGAACTACAGCATAGGGCCTGACCTGGGAGCTGGTGGGTTGTGGAATTCTGCTCACGGAGAAGTAGTGACATTCCAAACCATTTTTCTGGAAAATAAATGTAACATTGTTCCCAGTTTCTTGTGAGGAAAACAAACAAACAAAGAAACAAAAAAATTGCAGTTATCTACAAAACATTCTGAACGCTGAGGATGGATGTACTGTCAGTATCTCATCTGCTGATACTGAATTAACCTTTTCCTATACATCCTCAGTGGTACCCACCAACTTTGATCTGGGCAGCAGCTTTCACACAGTCACAAGTAATTATTATATGGGAGAGGACAAAACAACAGGGTAGGGAAATACAGACAGTATCATTAAAAAAATAAATCTAAAATCTTTTCTTCTATGCTGTAGTTACTAAGCTGCTCAATTAGAAGCTGTGTCAGATTGCTTAGCATTGATTGCAAATAGCTTGCCAATTTCACTGATATGAAATGCTAAAGCAAATGCCATTCACCAGTGGTGCAATAGGCAAACTGGCCTGATAGCAGGCATGTGAGCACTCTCTTGCCCTTGCACAGAGTCAACATCTGAGCAAATCCGAGGTAGCAGAGTTCAGCAAAGTACATACAAATTCTGAGGTGTTTGCTTGATTTAATCTTTGTGCCTCCTTTATTTACAGTATACACATACATGCTTGTGGCCACATTCTCATTCAAGCAAATGTAAGCCGAATGTGAATGGACCTCGATGAGTGTAAATGGGGTGGATCTTCTCACTGCTGACTAAATGTTTCAGGGATGTTTATTAATCCAAAACCTGTACAGATGAGGATTTGGACAAAATGATTCTTTCTCCTACTTTAATAAAAATTAAGAGGAAAAATCT
The DNA here is from genome assembly GCF_039878825.1 of Excalfactoria chinensis. NCBI lineage: Eukaryota > Metazoa > Chordata > Aves > Galliformes > Phasianidae > Excalfactoria > Excalfactoria chinensis. The sequence goes on from NC_092831.1 coordinate 15,575,433, forward strand.
TGGCATGAATATGGTAACCAACTATGCTGTATTAATAGATTTAGACACTGTCTATGGTCACAAAGAGCGATCAAATGAAAGGTTTTATGTCATATCACTACAACGCAGTTTAAGAAGTATTTTTACAAGCTTGTAGAAAATTCCTTCTAATTTAGAAAACAAACAAACAGTCAAACAAGCCATTTCACAAACACAAACTTGATAAACAGTAATTTGCCCTCACCTGAACACTCTGACCAACTCCGCACTGACAGCACAGTGCATCTTTGCTACTTTCTGTCGTAAGCCCTTGAATCTCCTTGCCCTCAAGCCTGTTATTGAAATCAGAACCTTAAAAAGCACCAGGAGGGTAATGGGAGCCCTGGCAGAGGCAGATTCCTCAGCACAGGACGCAAAGAAGTTGGGAACCATTTCTACTGGATGAGACTAAAAAACTCCTCCCCGTGGAGGGAGTATATCCTTGTGTGTGTGCTGTATCCTGGTGACAGGAAACTAAAACAGGAGATTCAGATTGGATATAAGAAAGGTTTTTTTTTGTTTTTGTTTTGTTTTTTGGTTTTTTTTTTTTGTTTTTGTTTTTTTTTACAATAAAGGTAGTAAATTACTGGAACAGGTTACCCACAGTGCTGGTAGTTGCCCCCTCCCTGGAGATATTCAAGGTCAGTCTGTACCATGCTCTGAGCAACATGATTGAGCTGCAGATATGCTTGTTCATTGCAGAGGAGTTGGACTAGATGGCCTTTAAAGGTTCCTTCCGACTCAAATGATTTTATGATTCTATCTATGCTTCCAGGCTCATGCTCAGCCCAACAGCTTTCCAGTGGCAAACTCTAGATAGATCCCTCCGGGCAGGAAAAGCCTCCTTTTTGTCTGGCTCCAATGACAGCTTGGATGTTTGCTCCCTACCTCTGCTGATCTGGTCCTGCTTGCTGGTTTTCTTCCCAGCTTGTCCTCTCATCACAAAATCCTCTTTCCTCTGGATGAGGCAACCACCCTCAGGGGAACACATCCTCTCCCTTGCCAGGAGATCCCTGGCTGCAGCCAGGACAGGGCAAAGATGGTGGCTTCCTCACCACTGCCCAGCCATCCTCCTTGGGAAGGACCAATTTGTAACAACATACAGCAGATGAAACGGACATCATCCATTCCATACTTTTCAAAAATGCCACCTTTAATGGTTATAAGACTAATGATTACTGCTTGAAGCCAAGAAAGGAGAAAAGACCAAATCAGAGTCAGAGGTCATTCCACAGAAGTCACTGGAAATATTCATGACCAGAAAAGTTATCTGCTTTCCTGTCATAGGAGTAAGAAGAATTTCTGAACATTTTAATTTAAGAAAAGGAGTTTCTTCCACTGCTTTTTCTTTACTTAATGCAGGTCTGCTGTATAAGATGGTACCTTATTCTCTACATTATCTGTACTCTTATCTACATGGTCACATATTAATTCCTTTTTCTGTACCTAATTATGTATATTAAGCTTTTCAATTGCAACTTGGCATTGTAACCACTTTTAAGACCAATATCCTACTTTTTTATACTAGCATATTTGCCCAGATTTACTTGAGAAACTGATGTGATTCACTGTAGTTGGCATACTAAATGTTAAATGGAGTGATGCTCAGAATAGTTTTTCAGAAACTCCGCTGCTTGTAGTATTTGTTGCTATACATACACTGAGGAAAGATGATTCTCCTGGGAAGAAGAGCATTTGTTGCGCTGAAAAAATCCATAGTTATGGGAATTGTATAAAGCCCCATGGAAGATAGAGGGTGTGAGTTAGAGCCCCCATACGTACAGCTCTCAAAGGATCATTATTCTAAAATGCTTTCTATTATTTATTATAAATTCAGAGCCAAACTCACTGATCCACTCACAGGAGCAGGCACAAATCCACTGAAGCAAATGACTGTGGATCCACTTACAACAGTGAATTTGGCCCTTAGATACACAGTTTTATTTCTCCTCTAAGCTAAAAATACCTTTATTTTTCAAGACTATCCTTTATTTGAGTTTACATCCCTTAGGACCAACGTGCAGCAAAGCAGCAAACAGGCTGGAGGGTCTTTACTGAACAGAGAACTCACAAAATGTGATCACAATGTGCTTTACAGCATGAATAAATCCCAAGGGATCTCCCACATACAATTCCTAAACACTGAGAAGAGTTAAAGCTGTCTTTTTAATCTATGGAAATGTAAGGTTTGAGCACAGATAAATTGAGACTGCCAAGAATAAGTTCACTTTAAAATGCCTGTGGTTGGTTGGTTGTTTTGTTTTCTTTTGTTTTTTGTTTTTGGTTTTTTTGGTTGTTTTTTTGTTGTTTTTTTTTTTTTTCAGAGAAACAAAAAAAAGTGATGAATCTTTCTCTGAATTTCATGCTCAGTAATTACTATGTATCCATTCTTGCTCCCCAAATTACTTGGAATAAATTGTCAAACTAAATTGGCTATTCTTTCAACATTGGTAAATTATTCTTCTATTGTGGACTCCTAGCTTGATAATTTAGGATATGATAATTTTCATTTACTTAATGTCTTTGACAATTCTGGAACAAACTACCTAGCCATTTCTTTTTGAAACGTATTAGGTAATTATTATCATAAGGAGAATTAGTCTAGTTAGATTTAAGAGGAAAGAATTGATGGTCATAAGATGGAGGTCATGAGGAGAGTCAAGTAAGATTACTGGGATGTGAAACATATCCAAGTTATAATACACACAGCTCATATACAAACTTGATTGTATTCTCAATTCTCTGTAAATCAGTAGCTTTTTCTCTGAAACCAGTATCATTATGCTAGTGGAAAGAAAATTATACCAACAGGATATTGCTACTAAGAGAACAAGATCCCCTTCTGCTATCCTCCCATGGGTTGCTTATTTCTTCCTAGCTTTTTCTGGATGTTCCAAGCTCTTAGTGCTCACCTTCACATCATAAGCCCCACAGAAGGGAACACTCCATAGTCCTCTCATCTGTGCCTTCTGCACCGAACACATGCACCCTTGCAGTGGAGCCTATTCACAGGCTCAGTTTGCTACATGAATATTTGAGTTTCTGGGAATTACCTCTACAGAACCACAGGTTGGGAGGGACCTTAAAGTTTGTCTAGTTCCAAATCCCTGTTATGGGCTGGTTGCCACCCACTGTATCAGGCTGCCCAGGATCTCATCCAATCTGGCCTTGAACTCCTCAAAGACATCTGTGTCTTCTCCAGGTAACCTGAAGGTAATGTGGTCCCAAATAAACAGTAAAGACTGAACAAATCTCTGCTGTTAGCATTTTTCCTGTACCACACTCAGTGCTCCTCAGCCTGACCAATCTTTCCATCTTTTTGAATAGATAACAGGCCTATGGAACACCCTCTGTAGTATCTAGAAGGAACAGCAAAAGAGAAACATTGTAGCACAAGAGGACTAAAGGAGAAAAAAAGGAAAGTAATAAGAAAGAATAAAGAGTGGGAAGGAAAAGATAGCTCAGTGTAAGGAAAAATTAACTTAAAAATATAGATAATAAAAAAGATCCTCTGCATCATTGAAAGGAGCATCACCATTTTTAAAAACAGAAAATCTGTTGCCAGCACAGCTGTTTCCCATATGTGACTCATACAGGTTACCACATCCATCCCCCATAAAGAGGCTCAGCCTCAGGCACTGGGTGCAGAGGAAGCAAATTTTTTGGTGCTTCAGAGCATCCTGCAAGTGCTGCTAGCGACAACAGGTCGCTGCCTTCTGGACCAATTTTCTACCACAACACCTGCTCTCAGCTCCAGTCAAACAAGCACTGAGTTTGCTGCAGCAGCCCAGGACCCCTCCAAGAAGCAAGCACCTAACAGCAAATGTCCAGGTCCCACATGCTAAGGGAGAAGGGAAGGGGAGAGGAAGCTAGCAGTGCTGATGGTTTAAACACATGGCAAGGGAAAAAGCAAGTAATTGCTTCACTTCTCAGAATAAGCAGAGATCACAGTCTTGAAAAAAAGCAAATTCATATTTTGGCAAAATATTTTTTGTTTATCTTTTTGTTTGTTTGTTTTTCTACATATATAATTTTTTTTTTTCAGAAACATCTTTCAGACTGAAACATAATCCATAAGTCTATGGACAGGACTGCATACAAAGGCTATATCCAGTCAGCAAGGTCTCCTTTTGTGGCATTTGTCAGGTATCTGAAGGTGACACTGAGATTCAATCTTTGCTTATAAAAAGAGTAAAGCATTCACTTAAATCGTCTGGTATATAATACATCAAATAGAAACAAGCCCTCCATTTAAGTTCATCCTCTGTTAAAGCAAATAATGAAGAAAAACAACTACAAAGCTCAGAAAAACTGAATATTTTAAGACACTTCTTTCCTGTTTGTTTTCTTTAACAAAATAGAGGCCTGCAATCTGAAAGTCAGCCCAGATACCATGTTTTGAAGAAAGCAGTGCAGATCTGAGTCTCCTGCTGTATTCTAGCAAGCAATGTCATTGCAATTTTTCTCTTAATGGAGGAACCAGAGAGGTTTAACTGACTTTGTTAAAAAAAAAAACCTACATAACTTCGCTAAAACTAAACACAAACAGTAAAATTTTCAAAGTGAGCAGAACACAAGACACGCTGCCCAGATGAAGTCAACAACAGAATGTGGCTTCACTCAGACTCTTACATCAGAAGCTCAGTGAATAATCTCATTCAGACAAGAGGAAAATAACAGGGCTGGTGTTGCCCTTGCCCTCATCATCCACAGAATTTACTGGAATGCCCATGAGAAAGGAGCAGAAAGATGGAGACTGGTGTGCCCGCTCCCTGTACCCACTGGAAGGACATCTCTGTTGGGGTGACCCTGGATTCTTCATGACAGGAAAGGAAAGGACATGGAGGGTCACATCACCTGCTCAAGATCTGGCACTGAGGTCTCAGCTCCTCCACCACAATGCGATGGAGGGGCCCTGAAAGAGGCTTTGGCTGCTTGTCCTCCCCTTCCCTGGGTGGAAAGCAAAAAAAGCTCAGCGTCCCCTGCAAACTGGGGCCCTCAGCATGCATGACAAACACAATTAAATGCCTTGTCAGGTCCCTCTGCCTTGCACGGAATAACAATGCTAATTACAAAGAAACATTTCAGCATTCTACTTTGTTCCCTCTTTTGATCTTAGTAGGAATGACTCTGATAAAACTGATGCACGGTATCATTTCTGATAAAATACATACTGCCTGTGGACTAATGCTGTCCTGGCTGAGGCTCTCTCTTGAAAGCCCTTATCCTTTTGTATATCCCAGCTTTTCAAAACTTTTTTTTTTTTTCTTTTCTATTTGTCAGTTCAATTGTGTTAGAAGCTTATCCAGACGCCTCTATACTTGGAAGAGAAAAAAAAAATAAAAATGACTTTGTTAAGATGTTAGGCAGCACTGAATGTAGTTATCATTATTGTGGCCTTTATATCTACATTACAATTTTGTCATAAGCTCAATGTAATATCTAGAAATTCCCTTAAAATAAAAACTAGTGAGTGTGTTATGAAATTACAGCCAGGACAGATGGCCAGATCCTGTCATTGGAAATAAAAGTAATGTTATAAGTGTATAACTCCATTGGGGAAATTGAGTACCATAATAAAGTAGACTTCCACTTTCTGCAATGAAATTCAATGACTGTTGAGGAGTTTAGGGTTTAGAAAATTGAAAAATGAAACCTTTGGTTTTCCGCTGCTGTTTGATGATGTGTAGCAAGTCCCTTTATGGACTGAGGCTAACATCCAAATAGTAACAAGCTTGCAGTGAATAGAGCCCACAGAGGATCAGCTACTAAATCTTGCAATAAAAGCTGTGTGATTTACAGTAAATTCCAGAGGGCTGACAGCACCACAGCTGAGGGCATAAACACTTCTTTCATGGCTGAAGCTTCAGTCAGCTCTGTCTGCTGTGAAGTACAATCGAGCAGTGAGGCATGCTGCTTACCAGCAATGACTTTGATAAATAACTAGGAAGTCCCACTGTTGGCTTAAAACTAGAAGTTGTTCAGTTGCAATTCTGCATTTGTCCTGCTTTAATGGGTATGGAAGTGGCTTTAGCTGTAATCTGTCAGTGATTGATTAGGCCCTTCCTGGATCCCGTCCGCACTCCACTTGCAGCTCCCTGCTCTCCACAGTTAAAACAAAATTGGTACATATCTGACTGCCCTCTTATGAGAAAAGTAAACACTCTTAATTCTGCTCAAGTGAGCCTAAGTTAAATGGCTACAACTGATAAATTGTTGACAGACAACATGTCTTAACAACTGAGTACCTAAGCGCATCGGTGCTCGTGCAACTGCTGCTCACTGTTGGATTATGCTGGGGTTTAAAAGCCTGATCAGCATTATGTTGGTTATGCACAGGTACAAGAGCCGTGGCTGGAACACAGCCCCAGTTTCCTAATCACAGAAGTACTCAGCTCCCAGGCCTAATGCATGATCATTCATTAACACGCTGTGTAAAGTGGACATAATGTTAAACGCGTGCATGAATGCCACAAAGCAAAGAACGCCACTCAGAAAGGAGGGAAGCAAGACTGGAAGGAGCTCTAAAAAGGGTTGAGATATTTACTCGTGTGATTTAGCTTTAGATGCACCTAGGAAATATACAATATATAAATGATCTGCTTTTATTTAGCAAGGTAGGAGGATATTTTGTTAGCAGTAAAGTCTCAAATCAGTTGTTATATTTTCAGTTAGAAAAGTCAATGAACAAACAAACAAACCACAATTCACAAAGTATTATCGCATATAGAAAAAGGTGTGCATAATAGAAAGGCAATATGGGAATAGTACCGTCTGACTTGCATAAAAACATCAGTGTACTGTGGACATGATTTTTAATATATACTCATAAAACACTGCTGTGAGATTGCATAAGCACAGACCTGGCAGGGATCAGAGCAGTTTTTGTATTCCGGATACTCCTTTCCTGCAGGTCTGTAACTGAGTTACTACAGGCAAAGTTACTGAGTTACTACAAGGCTCTATGCTATCATGTAGAGCTGTTCTATGATGCTTATCAACACTCAGGCTAAATATTGGGTACGCATAGCCTTAAATTAGAGCAAATTTGATTCTGTGTTCTTCTGCCTCAACTGCCACTACAATTACTGGAAACACAGGAAAAGGGCTGCATGGAAGCATCCTTCCTTTGCAGCAGTACACTTTGCTTTAAATAGAAGGAACGTATCAGTTCTGTAACACTGCATTACTTCAGACAGTCCTACCATCAGAATTACCAGGAATTTTATTTACCTATTTTAAATCCATCTGATTACTTGTATATGCCACCATACTTATTTTCTGACAATCTGTGTAGGGGAGGGGCTACAGCTTTTGACACAGAAGTGTCACTGCTTACAGAAAGTTAACAGACATTACTGTGTTAGAATTTGCTCAAAATGAAAAGAAGAAGAGGGGAAAGGATGATCTTGTTCTATAATTTTTGGAAGATATTTTGCTACAGTCATTCAAAATGCATACTACTTGCGTTTCTCTTGTTTTTGTTGACTGAGCCACAAAACTATTGAGTAAAGTAATGTCACCAAAAGAAAATGTCTTCTAGTAGCTCTGTAAGACTTTATTTTAACAAAGTCATTTTCAATCCTTTTTTGAAAGCAATTAAGTATGATTTTTCATTTCTGAAACTGTCCACTTCTCATTCTCTGACCTACATGCATTGAATTGTTCCATCAGCATTATAAGGGCAAATTATTGTTGCCTTGAACTTCTCTTGTCGTGTCAGAGTAACAAGAAATAAGACTTGGGAGCTGGTAGTGTTTGATTAGCTCGAACGTGTGTGAAAAAAGGATTCTTGCTCCCCTAAGGATTTAGGAAGTAGCCTACCCATAAGTGTACAATCAAGGAGAGATTTGCATACCTGAGAAACAGCAGTTCAAGCAGGAAAATGTGAGGTCAATCAGGAGTAACTAGTTAAGAAATTCAATTGGTGGCTATTTTTCCCATGCTTTTTTATACTTGTGATTTAATACCAGTTGATCTGAACTGCCATTAGTAGCTGCTGAGAGAATCAAAAGCTTAGGTCAAATTCACATATTAGATTGTGAAGCACAGTTATACTCCTTTAAGGTAAGTATTCTACATTTCTTTAAAAGGGACAGAGGTCTTTTTTCCCATTTAGAATGTCAGTCCCATAATAATTGCTTATTATATCTATCAAAGTTCTAGTAACTCTTATAGCATGTTTTTTAGCTATATCACAAGTGCTTTAAAAGCTAATAAAGTTACAGCAAAGGTGTGAAGATTTTAAGTCATAATGAATTCTTGTAAATCATTTTAGGATTCTGCCTGGATGAAGAAGCACTGCAGAGAAGATATGGATCTCTGAAACTCTGCCCACTGATTCAGCAAGAATTCATTGGTTTCCAGAATCCAATTTTTCCATGGTTGCAGATTCGATGTTGGACACAGAAAGCTTATTTACATTAAACTGCTCACTCCTTACTTTATGTGTGCTGTCACCTCTGTGTCTCTCATCCCAGTCCAGTAAAGCCAATTTTACGAACTTACTCTGCCAATAATCATGCATATTCAGTTGTTACTGATTAATGCTAAACTCTGAATTTTATTTTAGGTCAGGTGGTATACGCAATTTGATCATGCCTTTTCTAAGAATAAAACATACGCACAGAAAGCAGCTCATACTGTTTAGTAACTGCTACGTGAGTTATGTTTTAAATACCGTCATTCAGAAGAGTAAAGTATAATAGTATAGCAAACACCATTTAATAGTGACACGTTTCATTTGGACAGCCACTTAATTGAGATATCTTCCAGGGAAACTGTTTAGTCTACTGACTGTAAATGGCACTGACTACTGCTTAATCAGAACCATTTTAGCATAAATTTCACTTAATAGGAAAACATTTGCCTGGTGACAAATACTTAAATAGTGTTTAACCAAGTGTTAAATAGTTATAAAATTTTAGACTCTCCTTTTTAATTTTAATAGTGAAGTGCCAGCTAGAGATTAGAGGAGGAAAAAAAAAAAAAAAAAAAAAAAAAAAAGATGAAATACTGTAAATATCCTGGATTTTACTTTGGTTTGGAGATATATATATATATATATATACACACACACACACATATATATATATATATTTCTCATTCTTGTTAAGCAGAGCTTTTTTTTTTTTTTTTTCTCTGTAAAGCTTTTCAACTATTTTTAAGACTTCATTTCTTAACTGGGACAAATAATCAAGATGACAGAACATCAACGTATAATCTAATTAACAGATTTCTGCTGTCAACCTAAATAATAATAATGTAAGAACATGCATGTGCCCTGCCAAAAGACATCTTGAATCCCTACCAGCACCACCCCCAGCAAATGACAGCAAAATTCAATCCTGTTGCCAGTAGCCAGAGACTAGCTCATCTAAAAAGGTGAACTGCATAGATGAAAAAATCCACACAGAACAACTTGCCTAATTATATTATATAAACTTACCTAAAAATAGTTACACCTGTACTAAAGAACCTGTTGGTAAAAACGTAAATAACCACTTCAGGGTCCCATCAGAAGAACCCTACATATTTACTCAGAGAAATATAACAGGTAGAGATGTTTCATACTAACATACTCTTAACAAAGGTACCTTATTCCCATCAGCCAGCTTATCATCTCTTACATAGTACGTAAAGAAGGCAAGCAGAGTCTTTTGTTCCCATTTACCATTTCAGAAGATATGTCATCATGCAGTCCCTCAGGAGTTTGGCTGCTATTAATAATTATAGCTTAAGGATCCAATCCTATAAAGGACTAAGCACCTCAGTGAGAAGTCAAGAGGCACAAAGAACTATTGAAAGGCTGAGCACCATCCTGGATCAGGCCCTTCAGTACTTGAAGAAAGCACTTGAATCACTCTTATGGTACAATGAGCAGTTGGTGCAATGCAGTAAATCATGGCACATGTAAAAGGATTCTTGAACACATGGTTGCACCAATAACATCCCATTTAATTAGCAAACAAAAAAAAAAACAAAAAAAACAAACAAACAAACAAAAACCCAACCCAACATATTGAAACATGTCTCAGAAAACATTTCAGGATAATCTCCATAAAGCACAGCAGCTAACTAGTTAACTGGCTACTATGAAAATAGGTGACTGTAACCCAAATATAGAGGTATCCATTCCAATAGGCTGTATGACAAGTAGTCTATTGTTTCATTAATTTCTACTTTTAAAAGTTAATTTCTTCACTTTTTAGTATTAGTCATGTCTTACAAGAATTAACATAAAGGTGATGATAATGCATGATCTTTATATGCCATCTTATTAAAATGAAGCTATTTTTAATACTTTTAAGAGGCCTATCAGAAAACACAATTTATATCCTCAAAGTATATTTTGTCAGTTTCAAGTATAATTTTTGCATTCATATTATTTTATGAATTTTAATGGAGACACTTAAATTGTAATTATTCCTCTCAGCTCAAATGCAGGTAACAAATGGAATTCAATCAGTGTTTGCGCATAATGACCATCATTAAGAGAGAAATAATAATGACATTCTCTCTGCATTAAACTTGCAGACTCTTTACACAATGATCTGAATCCCATTATTGATCTCCATGGAGATATGCAATTGTCACCTATTCTGCATAATATCTGAATGTTAAATACATTTGTTTGGAACAAATATTTTAATGAATACAGTCAGTTCCACTTAATTAACTATCTGATAACTGAATATTTTTGCTTAATAATTGAACATGGAACATCAAAATTGTCCTATTTTTTAATCAAATGCACTTGAGATTAGACACAAACATTCATTTAAACGTTCATAAAATGTACATATAGTTTAAAATACCCATTAGGCTTCTTTAAAGCATAGATATTAAGATACTGGCAAAGTATTTAGAAATAACTTTTTCCCTTTTGTTTCAATAAACCTTGTGAAAGCTTTAGTCAAATCTTCATCCTTCCTTCCTTATGGGAAGAGCCCAGGAGATTGTTACCAAAAGACTGACTCTAAGTGTCTGAATTCTGTCACCAAGCTTCTCTGAACTCTTGCAAAAAACAAGCATTGCATATGTTGCTTCAAAAACAGATGGTGACAATTACTTGGATTTTGTATACACCATAATAAATGAAGTACTAAGAAGGTGCATCATGTCATCCAGACTTGTCAGCCAGCAAAAAGATGACCACCACTATTTTTGCCTAGATCAGCATGATAAAAACCATTTTCATGGTAAAATCAAAATCCTTAAGCATAAAACAAACTAGGAAACAAAGAACTGAAGTTTATGAGCAATCATTATTTTACACTGATAACGTCTTACTAAATTTAAAAGTGTTTTTTTGTTGGCTTTTGTTTACATATTTATTTATTTCTCTTTATTTCAATTCAATCTTACTGTCTGAATAAAGAAGACACCTGAAACTGCAGTGACTAATTCCAATTGGCATTCCATGAACCCACCTCTGGAGGAAGCCATCTTGTTAAGCAGCGCACTCTTGGTGGCACTGGCAATGGGAGAGGCTACTAACAGATGCCTTAGAGGAAAGCATGAGAAATCCCAGAGTGGATAATTAAAAAATAACTTGGCCATAGGGGAAGCTTCTTCCTATTCTCAGTAGTTGGCTAATGCTGTGAAACATGAGGAGATGCATACTTTTTTTTTTTTTTTTTAAGAAACACAGAAACTGTAGATTCTTTCATTATCCATGTAAATGTCTATTTCTTTCTTAGGATCCTGCTGAGCTCTTGGCCTCAGTGATGTCTTATGGCAATGCTTTCTGCCATATCTCTGCATTTTATAAAAATGCTCATTTACTAGGAGAAAGGGCAAAGAGAGAGACTGATTTACATTCTCCACACCATTCATTATTTTATTTATCATAATCCCTTGTATTTGTCTCCTCTTCAGAACCCAGGGTTTCAGAATTCTCTGTCGTTCCACATTTCTATTTCTGTTTTGAGGTCACTTAGACGAATTTGTAAAACCTTTCTTTCAAATCCAAGTCTCAGACTACACTCCAGGTCCATGATATTATAAGGACGGATGCAGAAAGCAGTCACCATACCACAGCTAGGTCATTTCATCAGATAAATGCCCACAGTGAGCCTCTGTTCTCACTTAGTCTCAAACTCACAAAAAGTTTAAAGTTTTATTCCCAGGCTGCTAGTCCAAATCAGCTCCCACTGAAACCAGCTGTATTCCTTTTTGTTTTTATTTTTTTTCTAATATCAAGTGAATTGAACTGGACTAATACTGAGCACTTTTTGAAAACTCAGATGCACTGCATCCGCAGTAATGGCACAGGACAGGAAGAACAAACTCAGAGTTGTACAGTATTGGAAGAATGTCTCTGTCTCCTGCAAGAGGCAAGTGAATGCCTGTTTTCCAGGCACTGTGGTCACACAGTCCAGCAGGATTCCTACACAGGACAAAGGTACTCTAGAGAGGGATCTCTGACTCTGCAATATCATTGTACTGAGCCACGCGTTATCAGTTTTTTAAAAGCTCAAAATTGATTCCTTTCAAAATCAGTCTAGATACTTGCACCAACTACATAAACTTAGAATAAGCACTAAAGCAATGACGTTGCAATGGTGTTTCTAGTTCTTGTTTAAATAACCCTCCCACACAGCATGTTTTTAAGAACTAAATAGAATTTACCTATCTCTCACAAAGAAATAGTAGACATACAGCAAAATTAAAGAGGAAAAAAAAAATAAATCTGTAAAATAGGAAAATTCTTGGCCAGGATAATACTTTTTTAAAAACTAAAGTAAGGTTTAAGGTTAGTGGAAGATCCAGAAACACTGTGCATTTGTGTTTTATGCTTCCTTATCTTCCTCTTTAAAAATGGATAATAAATGAAAGTGAAATATTCTAGAAATATATACAGGAAGATCAGGCAGAAAATGAAAGACTGTGAGGTACTGGGATACTGGGAGAAATACAGGGTAAAAAAAAAAAACAAAAAAAAAACAAACTGATAGAAAAACAATTTTGAAGTCATCACCCACCCCTCCCCCAAAAAATCATTTAGCAGAATAGTTTAGTGTAGTCCTATGCCAAATAGCATTTGATCCACATTAAAGAAAACATTGCTTGAGTAGCTGCACAATATACTGGCTAGGAGTATTTAATCAGGAAACATGTATACCATTTCAAGCCTGGGTGGTACTGGCAGTATTTGTATATCTCTGTATTTGATCATTCCCTTTATATTATACAGAATGCATGACATCCCATGGATGGATGCAGAATGTGTTTACTATACCACAACTCGATCATTATCTTGGGTGAATGGCCAGAGTGTGTCCCAGTACTTGCTCATTATTATGGGGGCTGCATACCAGTAATTGATCACTCTTCCAATACTGTACAAGAGCTCTTGGGGAGTGTGACGGGGGAATACATTCTGTATGTAGATTCTACATTTATTTTGTTTTGGACAGTAAAATATACTGAGAGTGAATCATAAAATGCTTGTGTCCTCGCTATTGTTTGCTGGGGGAAGGAGCTGCTGTTCTGAAAGACAAATATAAAACAAAGAATCCTAGAAGAATGAGCAATGACATGGCAAAAGAGTAAATGCTGGGGAGAAATAATATTTATATTACTCAAGGAAGACTAGTAATGTAAAAGGAGGTAGAATGGATACTGGTAGATAAGTTTTTTAATAATGCATATTACAAAGGAAAAGAAAGTGTCACTGCTTTGTGTGGAAGCATACAAACAAAATGCGTAGGAAAAAAACACCAGAAAGGTTAAGATGGACACCAGGTTGGCTGGGTAGTAACATCTTCACTGCACATTTTACATGAGAGGCAAAAAACAATTCTAATAGATGTGCTGCTTAAACAGTACATTCCAGTCCTGAAGATCTGCTCAGCATCTCTAACCTTCTCTAGGTAAGCCCACTGGGTGAGCAGTAGTGCCACTGTTGATGGTGTTCAAAAGATGTATTTACTAAATTGAATTTTGAATGGAATAGGGAAAAGATTACCACTGTCAATAAAGAGGATGAGTATAATCCAAGCAGCTCAGCTTATGTGGTTACACACAAGAGGTAAACTGCAGGATTTTCAATTGACAAAAAGCAAAGACACTGAAAGTGCAAGAATTATTATCAGTCAAAGACAATGCTATTGTACTCTGATACTCATTTGCACTAGATCAGGTCTTACTATTTATATAGAGATGTAAAGGAACCAAGAAAGCCAAAGCCAAGAAACTTTGTTTACTATGTTGTTCCATAGGTGATTTATCCCCATTATTGACTTGGCTATTTTTCAGTCAGTGCATTTGCTTTCAAAATTGGCTAGGATGCCATTTTTACAGCATTATTTTTTAATGGGTAGCAATCCCAGTATCAGTAATATTACAATAAATTTATAGATAGAGCACAACAAGAAGCTGAAGTGTAGTGTGACATTCTGCTTGCACTATTACACCAAATCAAGGCAGCAAGCAATGACTAAGAACTTGTCAACACTTCACTGGTTCTTCATTTGTCATAGCTACTATAGCAGCACATAACAAACAAGTCACTTCTTGCCAGGGTAATTTTTTCCAAGGACAGAACTCCTCCATTAGACCTGTAAATATATTGGCCCAAGAAAAAGCCCCACAATAGTACCACATTGCATTGCCTAGGGGAAGTATTGCTGAAAGCAGCTAAATAGTGAAGCCATTTCACAATCATCACTTTTCAAGGCCACGTTTGTACAGCCAAAATACAGCTAAGAGGGAGCTTCTCTATATGACTATCTAAAAGGCTTAGTGAAAGCACAATTAGACAGGCTTTATGAAAAGGAACATATCACAGGTTTAAACTGAAAGTATAAAAACAGAAGACAGGATTTTTAAGGAAAGCGGGAAGAACCTAAAAACTATGCCTATGCTTAGATGATGCACTACAAATGGTATTACAAATCCCATTGGATTGCCATGTGAATGCAGAACTGGGAAGCACAGCTCCCTTTTAGCTGGATTTAAACCTTAAAGATGGCATGAGTTTGGCACTGTATTATTTCCAGCTGTACTAAAGAGAGTATGTACTAAAGAAAGGACTCTGAATCAAATTAGTAATGCTGGGCAAAGAATCAGGACAGAGACTGTTTCCAGAGGCAAGAAAGATACGCTAAACTTAAAAGTAGCTTAAAATTCAGTTCTGCTCCATGCATTACCCACAGTGTTGCACACAGAAGCACATAGAATAAAGCTCAGGGTGAAAATGCCATCCCATAGTTTGTCTGAGGAGGGTTCAGGTGTGGTAGTAGTCTTTAATTAAAATAATAATAATAAAACATTTTATAAAAGAGAAAGAGACAAAAATAAGGAAGCAATAGATAAAAGGATGTGAAGCTGAGACTAGAAATTTAAGGTAGACATTATTTACACACAGTTAAATAGATATTGCCAGGACAAACATGAAGAAAAAATTGCCTGCAATCTAAATGAAGGAAGTGGTAACACGAAGGTTCTTTTTCCTTTGACAATCTTAGCTTATGGTGTTTGCTAAATTCTCATTTACAAAGGTGCAGAAACGCAAGCAGATTAGCTACTGTGTCTCAACCAATGGAGGACATACTTGAGGTGCGGTAATTTCCAGGGGGTAGGCTTGCTCAGGAAAATAACATTTCATTTTCTAAAAAAAAATGGCTTTAAATTCTAACAGTTCCCAAGAGAGATGATCTTCTGCTTCCATATATTACATAAGCAAGGAAAGAAGCTAAACTCAAAAGATAAGCTATTCCATGAGAATTTTTCACTCAGCTATAATTAATACTGCAAAAAATAAAATAAAATTATATATATATCTTGTCTTGTCATACCTGTTGAATCCTTCCCTCCAGGCAGGACTGTCAATGCTTTTTCTCTTTAGATGCCTAAACTTCATGAGATAACATTGCAGGAATACTACAGTTTGAGTCAGGAGTGCTCTTCTGAAGTAAATCAGTTAATCACACTCTCTGACCACACTTTGTATTGCAAACTGCGCTAAACAAATTCTGTTTGACTGATGCTGGACCTGAACATACTCTACAGGTGCTCACACACTGTGTTCCATCTACTGATTGGTGTTCAGTACTTGGTAGTGGAACTAGACAAATTCAAGGCAGTTCTCCTGAAACATATAATCCCCACTGCATTGCTTTACTTGATCATGTATTTACTGTACTTCTTGCAATCCCTAGGATTACCCAATTTATATATATTATTTTATAGCCTCTCATATATTACTTCCTTATTTGTGGTACAATAGCTGTTCAAGTTTTGCAAAGCCACATCCAGTCTGTTTCTTCTTATTACTGCAAATGTGGAATGCTTTATAGATTCCTAGGACTGCCACTGAGAGGAAAAGTAAACCTAAACTTCTGTGGCTTTTATATTCAGCCATTAAACAAACAAAACAGAGAATTTTCTCCCGTTTACTGACATTTCCTGAGGTTTCACTTTGAAAGAATATTTTGTATTTCCACTCTGTTAGCAGTAAGACCATTTACTTGAGCACACAGCATTTGAGTAAATTAACACTGTCACCTTCAGAGGGAGCTATAGATAATGTCTATGCATTGCCTATATGTAAGAAGGACAAATTATTCCAAATGAAGAAATAAAGTGTACAGCTACAGTGAAATTTAGATAGCAGCATTCAGAAACAATTGGACTCCTTATTTCATAAAGAATAGTGCCAAAAGTAATTGAAAAGTTTCAAAGGCTGCTTGGATATTGACGTAAAAATTAGCTTTGCTTCACTATTCTTTATGCTGTGTATCAACAATGTGAGTTCATAAAACAAGGTAAAATAAGTAAGTAAATTGAAATAAACTACTTAAGCCACTTGATTTTAACCCTGGAAAAGATAACAGTAACTGGAAGCCCATTCTAATAGTTTAAAGGACAGCTAAAAGCTGTCCAGCTCTAAAGTTCCATCCCACCAAAGTCCTTGGTAAACACTTTGCAGGTCAGATTTCTTGTTTGGAATGAAGAGCAAGTGGGAAAAAAATAGATCCATCAGCATTTGACTAAACCACGTGAAAATGCAGTAAGAGATTCTACTGAAACCAGCATCCATTTATACAAGTTCCCAGTCACACTGCTAAAGCCCCCACGGGAGGTATTTCTTCAGTATTTCCACACCCTCTCCACCACAGGTGATCACATTACCTACCATTTAGCACAGGATACCTTATAGATACATGGTGCAATGCAAATGTTTATACCACATTTGTCTTGCAATAAATTAATTATATAACTAAATGTAGATATCCTTACAAGGAGACTTCCACATTTCTCTTATCTGTCTGGTGTTATCAAACTTAAAGATAATTCTGGGTAACAAACAACTACCCAGGACAGCCAGTTCTGCATTAACCAATCAGTACCCTGAAGAAAGGAAGTTACAAATCTGATGACAAAGATGGTCTTACATGTTAATTTTTCATAGTAAATCAAATGATTGCATTTCTGAAAGACATTCCAAACCCGCAGTTCAACATCCTGAAATGCATTTTCAAGCAATTCATTGGCAACTGCAGGATCCCATGGCATTTTTCAGGCTTCAGTGGATTTGACATTTGGAGATCACCAACTTAAGCTATTTTGTCCACTTACTGTATTGTATTCATTACAAAACAAATGGTACTGAACCAGTAGCACTGACTGTAAGAAAACCCTCTGCATATGCCAATAGGAAACAATACACGGAGAGCAGAGCTCAGCCCCATAACAGCCAGATTCTCCCAGAAACAAAGGAGAAGTCTGCTGGCACAGAGGCTGATGGATGAACAGGCCACATTGTGCTAATACCTGATTCACACAATGTTTTACACAACTTAAAGTAGGATGCTTGTGAAGGGCATTTGAAGATTCAGACTTTGCCAGCCACACTGGTCATTGCTCATATATCTGATGCATATATTTTGGCACAAAATTACAGCGTGTGAAATAATTTCAAAAGATGACTCTTTTAATGCAATATAGATATATGTGACCCAGTGTTAATTGTAGGCATCAGTCATATCTTTTGTTTTACAACAGGGATCATGTCATCAACATCATAATAGGAGATGGCCAACAATTCCTTGATTCCAGTTATATATTTATTTAGGATAGTTTGCATTTAGATCTCATCAGTGTTAGAGAGATGACCCAAGTATCCCATTATATGAAGGCATGAATCATACAAAGTTACTGTAGAAAAAGAAATATATAGTTCTAGTAATGTAATTCTATTCATGTTTAGGATTACCATGTCACCACATTAGGTTGGTCCTTCACCCTGGCAGTGCACAGGAGATTGCAGCAGACATGCCAGTGGATCACAGGAAATATGGGGCATTCGTGAATTACATATTTCAGCCAATGTTTGTGCAAAGATTAAAGTCCATTCTGTGGCATGCAATGCCCATGGTCTAAATGGTATCTTGACATCTCTTAGACTGCTTTATGCTCTACCTAACTCATTGCTGCTCATTGTATAAACATATATATATATCAAACTGTGTAACTGGAGTCTTCCTAGTATGTTCCTTCATTACCAGGACTCCTGATGTTTAAGACTTTCTCACAGTTGTCTATCATGGAGTAGCAATTTCAGTGTTCAGGCAAATTTATGAACATCAAACAGCTATCCGTATCTTAGAGAGAGGAATAAACAAAGGTAGGCACTAGGGTACTGTAAGAACACAGGAAGTTTCTGCAAACTAAATTACACATGTATTCTAATGAATTAATTTCTAATGTGTAGCTTCGATTTCTTCTTTCTCGCCTCAGAACATGGCACACAGTAAATGACTATTTGTGCCTAAGAGGAGCAAATAGCTCCTAATTAAAGTACAAAGGATCAAAGAAAGGAAAGTTCAAAATCATAAAATCCCGTAATAAAATCCTAATCTTTCATTTATTTAGGGACAGAGTGAATGACAAACATAGTTGTTCTCCAAATAAAGCCTAATAGAAATCTAATTTTGATAGTTTTATGTACCAAAAACATGCCAGACTAACAATGAGAAAATTAAAAACACAAATGGCATTACTAAGGAAATATTGCAGCCTTGTAAACCTTCTCTAAGTGACAGATCAACATTTTCAAGCAGGGACAAAGTGAATCCATTTGATGAAATACTAGCATCATTACCTATTTTTAGCAGTAGTAATAAATACAGTCATTATGATGATGAATAACTAATGAAATGGCAGGCCCAGTAAACAGCACTGCAAAGCTTTCAAGAAATTAAAGAGTTAGATCCTGAAACAGTAGGTGTTACCAAACCAACTCTTTTTTGCCTACAGGTTTCAGCAGGACTTTTGAAATACTGCACATACAACAAACAGAAGGAAAACAAATTTTCAACTACTGTACATTATCTGTAGCAACTGGACAGACCAATATAATGGGAAAGGCATTACAACAAAGCTATGATGACAAAATCACTGGCACAGTTGAGAGTGAGCCTTTAAATGAGGTCTAGAAGAGGTGCAGCCAGGCTCCACCACTTCTGGGCACACAGCTGAATTGCCATCACCTGTCCTCCCAGGGCTGGTCCTTTCCCCAGGTGCTCAAACAGTGGTTCAGGCCACGAATCAACAGTTACCATACAACATCACATCCAGTGACAACCCACTGTTTGGAGCAATTTGTGCTAAGAAGATTGCCTACAGACTCTACTGTTTTACTATTATACAGAACTAAAATATGTTCCATAATTTAAAACAAACAAACAAAAACAACAACAACAACAACAACAAAAACAAACAAAAAAACAAAAAAAAAAACCAAAAAAAAAAAAAAAAACAACAAAAAAACCCCACACATTTCAAATAATGTTCTAATACAAAGGAGCCTTGCACCAGCCACTGTCCCTGAGAGTTGCTACATTAAATTTATATTTCTAGTCAGGCATTAGGTAGATACAATAAAACTGATTAACACGGTGCATTTTTGCACTGATTAAGTGACCAGCAAAATGGCATTATGAAGCCATTTAAAATACGATTTTATCCCACCTTCAAATGATATTTTAATCATTTACAAATTTTGAGGAATTTTCAGAAGTAGCTGAAAAATTGAGGAAAAAGATAAAAAACACTTCTGGAGACACAGTGCCAGCCTGGGAACTTCCACCTGTTGGGTGGTTTGGATTTCTGCTTGTATTTCTGTCAGATAGAAAACCTGCCTGACTGTGAAAGACACCAAGATGTTAACTCCCAAATAAATGCCCAATTTTTAAGAACAGATGAAACACAGTGTCATGTAAATGATCAAAGTCTAAGCAATATGTTTGTTTTTAACCTAAAAGTATCACTTCCAGAAATGAGGGTGTCTGTTCAATATGCTTTCCATTCACTGGGTCTGTCATCATGACAGAAGATTTGGTATTGCTTTGTGACCAACTTGGTTTGTACTGGGAGCAGTGACAGAGGATTCTGGAAAGAAAGGAGAAGGAAAACACATCTACATGGAACTGCCTTGAATTTTGATTTAAGTGGCCTATCATGTTGAAAATCATTTCTTCCATGGGAGGCATTTCTTTCGTCAGCTAAGGGTAAAGTCAGTTCCCAGTTCTAGCAGCATTGTTCCTCCTGACTTTCTTTGAATAGTAAGCTTCAACAAGTGGCAGCACTTGTTTTATATTATTAGTGTAATACAATAAAGGTGTTACATTCATGGGGTACTGAAATGTTAAATGTGATCTGAATATTCCACTGCACATGAGGGGATTATTTTAGTTTAAATACTCCTGAATAAATATATATTAAGCTTGATAAAATTACATGAATGTCACTTCTTTGTTAATATTTTAGGAAAACATAATTAATGTTTTCATAAACAAGTAAGCATAAGAATTAGAGTTTTTAAAAGTAGCATTTTGGGGAGAGTGCTTGTTTATGGGTTAATATTTAATAGTTCCATTAATTTTAGCATTATAGCATCATCCCAGTCCCTAAAGGAAATCTTTCTGAATACTGTGTATTCAATCTTAGCGCAAAGTACAAACAAATGCCTTGCAGCCAATACCGCTGTCTAAAACACTACATACATTTAGCAAGCTTCAATAATCATAGAAACATAGAACCCTTACAGTTTGAAGGGACCTTTATAGGCTATGTCCAACTCCCCTGCAATGAACAGGAACAGCACAGCTAAATCAGCTTGCACAGGGATGGGCCCTGAAAGTCCCCAGGGGCAACCTGTTCCAGTGCCTTACCAGTCTCACTGTAAGAGATATTTTTCTTATATCCAAACTAAGTCTACCCTCGTTAAGGTTCAAATCATTTCCCCTTGTCCTACCACCACATACCCTGCTATGAAGTCTGTCCCCTTCTTCCCTGTAGCTCCCCTTTAAATGGCGAAAGGCTGCTGTCAGCTCACCTCAGAGCCTTCCCCAGGCTGAACAGACCCAGTTCCCTCAGCCTGTCCTTGTAAGAGAGGTGTTCCATCCCTTGGATCATTTTTGTGGTCCTCCTCTGGACACACTCCAACAGGTCTATGTCTGCCCTGCACTGAGAACTCCACATCTGGACACAGTACTCCAGGTTAGTTCTTACCAGCACAGCATAGAGGGGCAGGATCATCTCCCTCACCCTGCCAGCCATGCCTCTTGCAGCCCAGGATACAGTTGGCTTTATGGGCTGTGAGAGCACATTGTTTGCCAATGCTCAGCCTACCATCCACCAGCACCTCTAAGTCCTTTTTGGCGTGGCTGCTCAATCATTTCACCTCCCACTGGATCTTGGTATTGGGGGTTGCCCCAACCCAGGTGCAAGACCTTGCATGGATCTAAATGGTATGAGTATACCATAAACAATAAGATGTTAATAGGTCAACCCAAAACATAGGAAAAAAAAAAAAATCATGTTTTGTTTTTAGTATCTTCATGAAAACATAGCCTAGGAATTTTATCAGAAAGGGAACAAATTAATAATTTTTTTTTCTCAACATGTACTTAGATAAGACAAATACATCTGAACATTCCGTTCAGTCCTGTCTGTGCATAAGAGAAGCATTATGGATTCTGAGGGGACACTGAATGAAGCAATCCCAAATTGCTAAATAACTTTCATAGAAATAGTTGTTCTGTTCCATAAAAGTGCAAATGAAGTTAGTTTGAAGAATGTCACAAAGGGAGACAAGGGCTAGTATAAATCATGGTGAAAATAGACTGAGAGGGAAAACATTTAAAGACCAGAATGGAGAGTTCCTGTTTGAGTGATTAGTTAGGATTTTGAGTCTCTTATGTTATTTCTGTAATATTTTCTTTACTATTCAGTGATAAAAATCGATGACTGTGGAGATTATTATCCCTCTTTTTAATTGCTGCCTTGTCTATACCAAACAGAAATCTCTGGGGATTAAATTGCCCTGGTATTCACAGGGTTAAAATAAATGTTTTTATATTCCTCCTTCTAATTCCCCTGGATTATGTCTTCTGCAAGGTGAAGTTTCTCAGAAAGATTCTAATTTGTAGCTACAGGAGCTTTGTCCCAGGCACACACAATCCTTTATATCCTAAACTCATATTGTATCAGGTAGAATGAAATCAATTGGATGTGTAAATTCCTTAAATAATAGCAAATGGAGCAAATTGAATTTCAAAGGGAAAAAAACCGTGAACCTGAAAAGCAGCGGTACGAAGGTCATCAGCAGAATTAACAAAAAAGTCTGGCAAAGTTACAGTTAGGCAGTCAGTAATACTCTATTGATCAGACTTTCTCAATCAATGATGCTGTGCCTAGATTATTGATGCAAAGGTATTAAGCAAAATTTTATTTCAGCTAACTTGTTGGCTTAGATGTCAACTGAAAGTCATTTCCCCAGTCAATCAAAGATACAATAAATCTGAGCAGAGCTAGTTCTTCAACACCTTTGTGTATATTATGCTTTCCAACTACATAATGAGCTTTGAAATTGCTGTGCTTGAAAGAGTATTTTAACTAGGAAGAGCAAAGATAAAGTATTTCCATAAAAAACATACAGCTACACAGTGGCAACTAAATAGGGAACAGAAAGAAATAGATATTCCAAATTACAAGGGGAATTAGCATGTAACATCAGAAAACTCAAAATTTAAATCTGCATTTACAGTTCAATTACAGAAAGATACCATTCCCCCTTATTCCTCACTTGTTCACGTCAGAAAATCCTCTACTCACACCATGGTCTGTGCTAAAGGAAGACCAGGAGCACAGCAGATGGGCTACTGCAAAACAGGAAAGGAAAAAGAAAGGGAAAGAACTGAAAGCCCTTCTGAAGGACTGGCATTGAAAGTTTAGACAGTGCCCATTCATCCTATGGTTGGTTTTGTTGTTGCTGATAGTCTTCCCAAAAGCTTAAAAATTTAGGTTTTCTGAAACTTGTGTATAATCTGGGAGGAGGAGAAAGATGTAGCCTGGAAGTGAACATGCACAACTTCATGGAAATGTATCAGTAGAGAGTATTCTCACAAGCGCTTTTCAATACTTGTGCCAAAATTCGATGTGTGTGTTAGGAGACTGCGATTTCACTGATGCTTCTTGTTTTATGGTCTTGTGCTCAGCATGATCTTAAAAATGAGCCACAACAAAACAACAAATGTGTATCACTGGCAGATGCAGGGAGAGGGATGCCCTTGCAACAATGGTTACTTGCCTCATTTGACTTCTGTATCAGTCACAATCTTCAGAACTATTTGGCATAGTAAACTAAAATTAGTACTAAGAGAGCATGTGTGGTTTTGTACTTTTTATTAGTTCACTGAAAGATATAACTGACTTTAATAACCTTACATGAAGTTCAGTGTAATATAAGAATTAAAAGAAAATGCAATGAGATTTTACTTTATGCTTTTCTTTTTTTCCCCATTATCAAAGTGTGAAGCCTTATTGTCACAGGAATTATATTGGTCAGAATTCAGAAAGGTTGAATTCCAAAGAAAAATTTACATTCTAAAAATAAAATTTGTTCATCAATGAAAATAAAGGGATAATTTTAGGAAGACAGTTGACAAACCATTTGATCATACATTCTGCCAACTGAAGTGTGATCCATTTGATCAACTTCTGCATGTCCTGTAAGAGCTGTCTTATGTTGTGAATTCCTAAACAGCTTTTTAGAAAGAAAACATATTTTCATGCACTGACACTAATATCAGAGAACATAATGATATATAGTACTTTATTTGCAGTATTTTTCTTCTTTTACTAAAACTTTCAGGAGACTAGAATCTGGTAGCTGCAACCATTAAAAAATTATATCAGTAATCAAACATGTTTCAGAATTGAAATTAAATTTCATTTAATTCCTTGGAGGGCGGGGAAGACAAATTAATTGCCAACATGCTGCCAGCGGGTTTTGACAAAAATAACGAAAAGATGAAAACTTTGCATTTTTCAAAAATATTGTGTGAAGAAAAATTCAAAACCAGATTGAAGTTGAGTATGTAGCCATTACTTCAGGACAGTAAAAGAGGAATGTTCATGTATAAAGACATCCACCTAGGTCATAACCAATTCAGACTGTTGTAGTACACATCTTTCTCACATCTAGGTTTTGATCAAATTAGCCTACTTTATGAATCAATCCACCAGCTCCTACTTCATTTATGTTCAGCTATCAATCTTCAGTATCTTGCTTCCTATTTCAAGAGCTTCTGTGATGAATTCATAAAATCTAAAACCTTTTTTTTTTTTTTTTTCTCCTCTTGTGTAAATACAAGCTTACTCCCACAAGCCCATGCTATAAGTCTATAATCCAAACATCCATCCTCAAAACATCCTCTTAATCCCCATTTCAGGTGTTCCAGGTGGGCCTTCACCAACAGGCACACCTAGAAACACCTCCAAACAGCTCAGCAGCTAAGGGCACTGGGATCACAATATGATCACTACTCCTTTACAATATTTTCCTCAATGGCTATGTTCTGCGTCTTGACTTGAAGTACATACACACTGGTCTTGCACGTTTAAGTCTCTGTACAACAATTACTTTAATGATTTGTGGGTCTGCAATCAAGTTACACTGGACAGAACAGACACAAATGCTTGTACTTCAAACAAATGAACAATCAAACAAAAGCAAGGAAAAAAAACTAGACCTAGCCTACTGGATATCCAGAAGCACCAAAATATCCAATAAAGACCCCATCCAGATTGTAAATTGTGATCTTAGAGGCACAACTATTTTTTCTATTCTTTCTTCCATACAATACAAACACTACTTTTGGATTTTAAAATTAAGTAGTTCTTATATGCATGTGTAAGGGTGGCTAATATAAAGATGTTAACGAAGATGATGGTAAATATACAAAGGTTATATGCAAAGGAAAACTCACCAGTGTTGATGCCTTGGCTGAGGAAGCTGGGACAGTCTTCACTGAGGAGCAATCTCCAAGAGATGCTGCCTCAGTGGGGGTCAGCCCTTAAATGAGGTCTTAGAGGAGGTGGAGTCGAGTTCCACCCCTTCCGGGAGAACAGCTACATTACTCTCACCTGTGCTCCCACAGTTGACCCAACACTTGCCTCAGCTGATTAATCAGAGGTTCAGGCTGTGATTACCAGTTTCTCATACAGCATGGTTCTTACCCTCCTCTGTGCTAACAATGCTACTGGAATAAAATTTTAGAAACCATCATGGCAATCAGGTATCCAAAAATTTCTTCCTTATCCCCTAAATCTACTAAAAACAGAAAACAAAACAAAAACAAACAAAAAAAAAAAAAACCTGTTCCTGCTGTCATCTTCATTTCAACCTCTTCTTCATCTGTGACAAACGTTTATTTATTTTAAACAATACTGCTTTCTCCTTTTTGTTAGCATGATGGTTTTTTTCCCCTCCTCACCCCACCCTGAGGTTTTGGTAAATTTTCATCCCCTACTATTTGTTTGGGTCACTGTTAAGTTACATGGAGCAGACAAACAGGAGAGACAAAAAACCCTCCCCCACAGATTTTTTCATGTTTTGCATCTTGGTCTTAATAAGTCTGACAAATTCCTCACAGGAGAAAAGAGACCTTGTTTTTCTTTCACTGTGCAGATTTCTTTTCTGCATCTGTGGGGTTTTCCTGTTGTTTTCCTAATAAGAATTAGGATACTGATTTTATACTTATCAGTACTTTTTTTGTAGCCTTTAGTAGTACTAAAGCACAACAGCTAATCTGCCAATGCTACTAGCAGCCTTATTTCAGTGGTAATTACATTGTTGCTATTTTTTTTTTTTTTTCCAACTTTACACAGTTGTAAATATGAAGTAACTTCAGTGAAGCATAGAATGAGAATTGAGGAAAACTATGTGCAGATATCTGTTTGTGATTAACCATCATGTTTCCACATGTTGTATTCCTGCTTGAATTCAAGCAGCCTATAGAAACCTGATCAGCACAGTAATTACAGCTTGCTTGAATCAAGTCAGTCAAATAATGTCAAAAACAATTATTTTCTTTTCCAAAGGGCACTATAAGTTTGGGAATACACAAGAGAACATGCAGATCCAAACATTTTAACAGTTTATATACCAATCTCAGGGTATTCAGCCCTTGACACGGCAAAGATGGGACCTGAAACATACATCGATGTTCTTTCATTAGAATCACTGTTAGTGTCTTTTCTAATGCACAAGCTACAGTTTTATTATCTAATGCTCTGCTGTAGATTATCTTTGTAAACTGTTCAATTAGCTGGAAGTAAAGCTAAAAATAAGGAGAAATGAGTTGTATTAATATAAATGTGCAACCAAAAAACCACAATAAAACTAACAGTATCAAGAAATGCAGCTGATTTTTAGCAGCACTGAGTTTGACGGGATTTTATATTATTCTGTATTTTTAAAAAGTTATAATATCTGCAGAATTTGAGCAAAAGGTTACTGCTCAGGAATTGAAATTTATATATTTCTTGTGCCCTGCATCAGACCACTCACTCAAGTGCCTGATGTTAGACAACGTTTGCATACTTTGCAACAAGTGCATTTTGTTTCCCTGCCAACCTGGAACAGAATTATCTGTAGAAATTAGTATCTTTCAACCCAAGCAAGACTTGTAGAATTAAATCCAGAATAAATCAAAGCTCTGAATAAACACTTAACAGCTACAGTACAGTTCTACAACGGTCTCAAGAGATTAAGTACCTACAGAGTTCACAGAATTATATGCAGAATTATATATTACAATATTTTCATTAAGTACATATTCCTGTACTTTACCTGCTGAGAATGTTTAGATATTGTGAAGAAAATTTTCCTCCAATCTTTTGCTTTTAAAATTATTTTTTCCCCCCAAGATCATCAGTGGTATAAATGAATGTACTAACATGAAACTTCTGAATCTAGTGTTCACTTCAGAAGCTTCCAGATTAGATAGAGCCAACAGAACATTTCAGGTAAGTCATGTTTCTTATTCTTGCCTTTAAGACCCACTCCATATTCACATCTGGCACCTATGTTTTTCTTGCAATATGCAATCTTTGTCTTGCTGTTTTAAGAATCAAATGGAACATGCTGATCCTGCTTTCTTGTCTACAAAGTAACTTTACTCCTGCATCTATGATGTGTCAGCTGAACACTTCAATCTGAATACAGCAACTTCTCTGCATTTCCACACCACTCAAGAACTGATATTTTGGTGGTTCCTCATTAGGAAATGGGCCGTGAACAATTACAACAGTTTATTTTTTAAATTGAATGCAAGATTATATAGCATGAGGTTGAACATATGTATTTATACTTATGAAGAAGATGCAGTGCATTATACATTTATATATGTATACACACACACAAACAGATGGACATTTAAGTAATTTTCTGTTAACAGTAATGCTGTTCCCTTTTGAAGTAGCTTGTCTTCTTTGTCTGTAAAATCTCTCGAGTAGAGAATATTTACTTATATGTTTATGCATTTATCTGGGAAATTTGACCATGACCCCTTTCAGAGAACACTGAACATTACTAAAATAGTAAAAAGTAGTTTTTGTATGGCTTTTTGCCTTAAATCACTTATCTTTTCCCATGATTTTTTTATGAATTGAGTATAAATATTTTTAAAGGTTTATGTGCTGCACACTTGTACACACTGTTCTACCAACCCAGAACTATTTGCTGTCTCTGATACATGTAAATACATACATGATACAATGACATTATTGTATCTGTAAGGTCAAATATTCAAGCTTTCATGCAATGAAAACTGTTGCTTTTAGAGATAACTGCAATAAAAGCATTTGTCTACCTTTAGAAATTCTGCAAAAAGAAAAAATCATGTACAAAAAATTGTGTGGATTCTAGGGTTAGAATGAAAGACATTGTAGCATCGTATGACAATCTTATGGAACCCATTAAAGCCATCTTCTGACAGGTTTCTGTAATCATTCTCTACCCATTCAAACTCCTTTATGAATAATGCCTTATTCTATTACAGACAGTGATGCTCTAGAAGTTTAGTGACAATAATGTGGAAGATCTAGATAATATTATATGGTACACTGTTAGAGGAATGTAAATGGCAGTAAAAGAATCTATGATTAAATACTTGATTAACTACCTAATTACTTGATTAACATTTTGACATAGTTCTTAGCTTATAACTTTTGTAAAGAAAAAACTATGAATTTGCTATTCTGCAGAAACTGTTCAGTACAGTCACCAGTCAAAGTATCTATGGCTCACTCTGTATTCAGACTGTCTTTTCTCAATGAGAAATTTAGGATAATTTCATTATTTCTCTTTAAGTTTAATTACAAATGATGAATAGTCCAAGTATTCACAACTGCTGATCAACAATGACGCATACAATTATCATTTAAAAAAAAAATATATATATATATATATATTATTGATGAGGGGATCACTCCAATTCTGAAACAAAGTCAGTTTGTCTGTTTACCAGAAAGAATTACAGACTGTTATGAAAGTTAAAATTTGTTTAATGAATAAAAACACCTAAAAAGTGAAAATAAGATATTCTGCCCATCAGTTTAAAAGTACCTGGATAATTATAACAACTGAGGACTGGCCACTCACAGATCAGGACTGAATTTGTTGTCCCATTAGGAAAGAAAACCTTCCCTTCATGGCAAAACTGTTGAGACTGGGCATATTCTCTGGGTATAATTTGTGAAGTAGATGTTTGTGTTTAAGGCATTGTTTTTCAGAAGAATCACAGATTTTCTTTGCCATAATTCTTACCAAGTTAATTTACAAAGTCAATCAAGTAAAGAAAAGAAAATGCCGTAGGTCACAGATGAGTACACACAACAAGAAAAAAATCTGCACAGAAGTCATGCAAATAAAAGAAATTAAAACAATAGTATACTAGGAAAGAGCCTTATGAAGTGTGCAGAAACATTGAGAAAGTATTTTAATTTCTGTTAGAAGCATTATGGTGAGAGTCTACTCATATTAAAAATGCATAACAATAAAACATAAAACCATTTCCTTAATGCTAGCATTTATGTAGAATCACTTACAACCATTCAAAATACTAATATCCTCTCTTACCTAGCAATTAATGCTGTACTATGGATTCAGAACTCTGTACACTAGAAAATAGCATTACCACAATGTGCAGTGACCCACCGTGCTTAATTACACAGCAAAGTTCTCAACTTCACATCACTGAAATGAAAAGTCATGGTTAAGTTTCACTGTAAAATCATGTCAAAATCCATAAACAATTTCAAATGTATGCACTACAGACACTAGAGAACAAATTCAAGAGTCAAAGATGTATTTCTTGAAATTACTGCAACTCGTTTTATTTCATGGAATCACAGAAACCTTAGAGCTGGAAGAGACCTTTAAAGGCCTGCAATGAATAGGGACACCACAGTTACATCAGTCTGACCAGGGCCTTATCCACCCTCACCTTGAAAGTCTCCAGGGATGGGGCATCAACCACACCACTGGGCAGCCTATTCCAGTGCCTCACCAGTCTCACTGTAAGAGATATTTTTCTTATATCCAAACTAAATCTACCCTTGTTAAGGTTCAAACCATTTCCCCTTGTCCTACCACCACATACCCTGCTATGAAGTCTGTCCCCTTCTTCCCTGTAGCTCCCCTTTAAATGGTGAAAGGCTGCTGTCAGCTCACCTCAGAGCCTTCCCCAGGCTGAACAGACCCAGTTCCCTCAGCCTGTCCTTGTAAGAGGTGTTCCATCCCTTGGATCATTTTTGTGGTCCTCCTCTGGACACACTCCAACAGGTCTATGTCTGCCCTGCACTGAGAGCTCCACATCTGGGCGCAGTACTCCAGGTGAGTTCTTACCAGCACAGCATAGAGGGGCAGGATCACCTCTCTCACCCTGCCAGCCATGCCTCTTGATGCAGCCCAGAATATGGCTGTCTGTCAGTGTTGTGAGGTGACTCATGTCCAGCTTCCCATCGACCAGTACTGCTAAGTCTTTTTTGGTAGGGCTGTTCTCAATCCCCAGCTTGTTTTGGTAGTGGAGGTTGCCTTCACCCAGATGCAAGATCTTGCACTTGGATTTGTTGACCTTCATGGGGTTCACCTGGGCCCACTGCTCAAGCCTATCTAGGTCCATCTGGATGGCATACTGTCCCTTTGGTGTGTCCATTGCACCCTACAGCTCATGGTGCATACAACCCCACTGTCAATGCCATTGATTAGGATACTAAATAGTATCAGCTTCAGCACAGACCCCTGAGGGACACTCCTCATCACCTATCTTGATTCAGACACTGAGCCACTGATCACCACTCTCTGGACTCGATTCTGCAGTCAGTTTTCTGTCTATCTAACAGTCCACCCATTAAATCCATACATTTTCAATTTGGAGAGAAGGATGTTGTGGGGTAACATGTCAAAGGCCTTACTGAAATAAAAATAGATGACATCAGCGACTCTTCCTTTTTCTGCTGCTGCATTTACACAATCAGGGAAGGCCACTATGCAGGTAAAGCAGGACTTGCTCTTGGTGAAGCCCAGGCTCACATTCTCTCTCCTCCCTGACAATGAGTCCAGGCTTGGACCAGATCTCAAGAGGATGTAGACTCCTCACTTTTTATAAGAATCTCTCCTTGATTTTAAGTATTATGATGTTGGATCACCAAAAAAAGTATTATTTTCTTCAATACGGTGTCATGGGACAGTCATGCTGAAAAAAGTTTCTTTTCAAATATAGAACTTTCACTTAAAAAATTTTAATGTGTTCTGAGGAGATTAACAAAAAAAAAAATATTCTAATTTCTAATATCAGTCAAGTTACTTCTTGTCTGAATTGTGGTAAAAACCACTCTAGCTATTGGAGGATTACTTACATCTAAGTTACCACTATAAGAATCAAATTAAGTCTTACGAATTATTCCTTTTTATTTTTTATTTTTTTTGAAATTGTGTCCTATCTCAACAAGTCTTTACTATTCTAAGAAAGAATGGGAATGAGGAAGAAGGTTTCTGACCTTGAAATCTACTTCTTAAGCAGAGTAACAGCAACGTATTCTGTTGATTTCTTACACTTCATTGTTACATCATTTAGTTCAAGGTGGCTCTGAAAGATGTGAAAACTTAACTCATGGAGGAGTGCTTTCAGTTTAGCAACGTAGTATTTCATTTGTTCACATATTGGTCAAACATGCATTTAATAATTCCCTCCGTAAGCATAGTCAGAAGCTCCTGACACATGTTATGATCTGGAAGACTTTTTGCTTATGCCCAGGACTGTATTTTGTTTTTAGCTGTCCAGTGTTTGGTTTTTTTTTGTGTCTGTTTTAGCATTTTCCCACTGATATATACACACTCAGCATATTACAAAATGTTAATCTCTCTCAACGTACCATCTTATATCCTAAAAAAAACCTACTTATTAAAAGTAAAATTTTTAATAAATTACTCATAGAAAAATTATTAGTCACTCTATATGATACAAAACTGCTATTGACAGTAAATTACTATGACTATTACTGGTTTTCTGTTTACTAACTTGAGAAGTAGCTGCTGATCTAACACTGTCCCTTACTGTAGTGGTGCCACAGTCTGTACTTGAGCAGTGACCAAATGATTCTTATGTTTTTCTGTAAATAACCTTGCCTGCAGAGATTCTGGAATTACTGTTTGAAGACCCCAGAGCAAACAATTATTCTCAAGAGACAGTTCTGATATAGGATATAATGTTTCAACAGAACCCCTGACAAATGTTGATGTGAAATAAAGTACTTCTTTGAAGAAAACTGTTTTCTTCTCCTTGTCCATTTGACATACGATAGAATTTAATGTTAGAAATGAAGGACTCCAGGACTTTGTTTTTCTTTTGCTGCCTGTTCTATAAAATAAGTACACTGATGATGGTAGCAATGATAATATTAAGAAGAATCCTTCTATAATTCCTGCCACTAATAACATCCTAAGCTGCTTTTCACCACACATACATGCCTGAAAATGAGAACAGAACAGCAAAGCCTTTGTGGTACCTGGCCACCTTTTTCATCTGCAAAACTTCAAACTATCTACAGTCCCAGTCATGTGCCTGAGTGAATACTGGATTCAAGGCTGCTTCTGAAGATCTTGCCTCTGCAGAGGAGCATAGGAGAAGTGCTAGTTCATGTGAGGTACTGTCACATAGCTGAAAAAGTTTTGCTGGTGATGGAACTCTATGAGAACTTCAAACTAACATTCAAGCCACTCAGATCACGCCTACAGTCTGTAGTTTTCTGAAAGAATCTAAGAAAAACATTTCTGTATATAAATAGTAAATGAAAGAATAATAAATAGCAAAAGCAATACACTGAAAAGATCAACAAAATATAAAAATGGATTTAAGAAGGTCTTAAACACCCAATATCTGGGTGATATAGATGCTCAGTCCCAACTTCAATCACGTGAAGGCCTACTTTAGAAGCAAATGGAAGTAATTGAGCATACAGCAGAGTGGACAAAAAAAAAAAAAAAAAAAAAAAAAAAAAAAAAGTTGCTAGAAAAATTAAGATCATGTTAGCATTAAGGAGCAGTTTAGGAAGTACAGATGAAGACTAAGTATTGTTGTTCATTCTCATGCAACCAGTAGTAGTACCCTCATAAAGAAATGGAAATAGGATTATTTATTCTATTCAGAGCAAGAGAATACAAAATACCTGTCTGCAGAAAGACCAAATCTTCTCCCCTCTCTTAAGAGGAGATTATTCAGAATATAAGAACAATGTATTCCAACAATGTATTCCAAAACAAAAGAAATTCACATGGCACTGAAATTAAAATGATACGTAACATTTATTCGTATTGAAAATAAGAAGCATCTCAGAACAGATGTGAAACACTACTTCATTATTTTTTTCTTAATTATTTTGTAGAAGGAAATGTTCACTTTACAACTGGAAGAGTAATACCAGACATATCTACTGCTTTTTGGAATACAGACTTTGGCTATAGCTGGGCATTTCCAGGTGGCTAGAAGCTGACACAATCTGGAGCACATATGGATTTGATACCTACTATTAGAAATCTAAGAAAGAATTTTGCCGTTTGAATCTTTATATAACTTTTACTCTCTTGCCTGATTTAGTCTGATCTAAAACTGTGCTGAAAGTTTTTTCTGTCTCTATCATTTCACATGTCTCTCCCTGCATAATTTTTGATGTGTTATTCCTGGAACTATGTCTCCAACAACCAAATTTGGAACAGACATTTTATTTTTGCTCATTTTTCTTATGGTTCCTTCTTTTGAAAGGTAACATCACAAGATTCAAATTGAGTAGGTTTGCAACTTGTTCCAAATATTCTTTCCACTGTTTGTCTAAAAGGTTAGGTGCCAAGGAATACATATCAGTCTGCATTTTGGACAAAATCCTTCCCCAGTATTTATTGAACAGAAGGTAACTTTCATATGCTGTAATACAATGCCAAGAAACCTTTTCCACAGATAAATGCCTCGGTACAAAACTGAGGGTAGATATTTCCTTTCCTCCCCAGTATTTGAGAAAAATACTGCAACCTATGAGATACATGCTACTCTAAGATACCACTGAATAACTACAGGTGCCTTTCTTAGAAGCACATCAAGGTTATAAAAAAACTGAGAAATCTCTTTAAAATTTCCTTTTTTTTTTCCTACAAGGCAGAAGTACATGCATTCCTTACATAAGACCTCTTTTTCCCATGAAGACTGGTATGTAACTTAGACTCAAGGTGAAAAACCTGTTACAATATTGCATGAAACAAATTTTCAGCTTAAAAACAAACAAGCAAACAAACAAAAATAGCAACAACAAAAACTATTACCAAGAAAAAACAATGCCCAAGAGTACATAGGACAAATAACAGAAGGTCAAGCTGTAAGTACACTGACAAGGCTGGATCAGGAAATACTGCATGGGAGGGGAATGGGAGTATTTCAACTTTATGTGCCAATCTTTAGCTGTTCGTTTCCCATAGGGTATATTCTGCCACCGTTACTCATGTCAAGTAATATATTATTCTACGAGATATTCCTGCTGACTTCTATTTCAGTTGATTTCATCCCACCTAGTCATAGATAGGAAATTCTTTAGCATCAGAAGCTGTAACAAATAGATGCCCTTGCCCCAGACTGAGATATCCACAGTTCCTCAACCCTTGATAGATACGTACAGAATACATACATGCAGCTGTATTTTTGATTCATTGTTTTCAGTACTATTTCTTGAATAATATATTGCTCAGCCTAAATAAATCTGACTTTTAGACATTAATGGAACATTAAAATGTATACTGTGAAACATGTGCTTATACTGAGGATCTCTCATATACTGTACTACCAAAAAAAGGTAATTACCTAGAAAAGAGACAATACAAAAACAGAATCATAGAGCATCCTAAGATGGAAGGTATCCACAAGGATCCTCCTGGCTCCGCTAAGGCTCATTCAAAAAATCAGGTCATAC
Source organism: Excalfactoria chinensis (assembly GCF_039878825.1). Taxonomy (NCBI): domain Eukaryota; kingdom Metazoa; phylum Chordata; class Aves; order Galliformes; family Phasianidae; genus Excalfactoria; species Excalfactoria chinensis. Next base: position 15,610,263 of record NC_092831.1, read on the forward strand.
CTCCAACAGAATCGTGGAAAAATTCCTTGAGCTCTGGCAGCTCACAGCCCTACCCACAGCCCTAGTCAGCCTATTCCATGCCCACCACCCTCCTCTTGTACCATTCTGTTGCCTTTTCCATCAGAATTTCAATTCTTAAATCATCATTAGCAGTGCCATATGAGGTTGGATGATAGTCATGTGAGAAAGAATGCCTAGGCCATGAGAAAGAGCTGCAGAGACAATGTCTGGAAATCAGCAGCTCTACTACAGGGCAACTGAATTAAATTGTAAAGAAAACCAAATCTTTGGAAGAAGTATCCTTAAGGGAATTGATGTCAAAATGTCACTGTTCTTGCAACCATGTAGTCAAATAGGCTTATCACAGCGGGTAAAGCTCTTCCAAGGACATGAGTTATCATAATTCTTCTCTTTTCCCCTTGGAAGGTGAGTTATTATGATGAAATTGCTTCAGTTTCAAAAAAAAACTAAATCAGTCCAGGATTGTTTCAGAGTTTAGAGAACGCTTTCTTAAATGCTCTTCACAAACCAGTAAGGTATATGTGAAGCTGAGTTAGTGGTATAATTTAAAATTTTTTCGATGAGCACAAACAGTTCATATTATTCAAAGATGGAAGTTAGCACAAGTGCTGAAATCTAATTAAGCTTATGTAAGCAGTAAAGTTTTATTTATTTATTTATTTTTTGGAACAGGAGAAACAGGATGCTTTGTTTTGCAATTAAGAACAATAGGCCCTAACCAATGTTGAGAAAGCTGTTATCAATCCTAAGGAAAACTATACACTGCGTTCTTTTGCACATCTCTAATTGCTAGATGAGAAAGTAGATTCATACATTACATGGTATAAGAGATTCTGCATCGATACTAGCTATTAGGAAATATTGCTATATTTTAACCATATACATTTTTAATAAGCCCCAAACTTCTCTCTGCCTAGACCCTGCTGATTGTTTACATACTAATCCATATGCCTTAATTTGAATTATTATCATCTTCCTGATAAAAAGAAACTCTAAATTAACTTCTGCTTATTTATATTTTACTATTTTATTTGGCAATATTGCCAGTCCAGACATGAAAAATTAGAAAATTTACATGAAATGACGTTTTTCTTTTTCCGAATTTTAGTTATTCTTGGATGTTGTTTTCAAGCTGTTCTCCACAGCTTCAAAAGCTAGACATGTACATGTTTTCAAATGAAAGGTGAGACTCTTCTTATCACTTGTGTCCAGCAGCTGGTGCTTCAAGTACAGTATCAAATAGCTGCAATATTTATAATAAAACAGCAAGAACCAGCAGGAGTGAATGTTTTGTTGTTGTTGTTTGTTTTTTTGTATAATGGGATATTGGTAGAGAATTATTTTCAGAATTGGATTGAAAAAGTTCAGTGTGGGCTGGGATTTGGTTTCTGTGAGTGTTTTCTAAAACCTCTAAAAGGAGCCTAGCAACAATCCAAATTATTCTTTATTGTTATTTTTAAATGAAAAGACTACATCAAATGGAAAATGCAATCTAAAAATACAGTCAAAGGTGCAGAATCAGTATGCATCTAGCATACTAGAATGGAAAATATTTAAATTATCTATTTTGCTTCATCATATGACATTTATGAGCTACGTGAAACAACAGGAAGTAAAAGCGGTTGGAAAAGGCTGTTTCCACAGAGTATGAGATTGTTTGTGTGCATCTACAAGCACTGCAAATTTTGAGGCATTCAAGAGGCGGGGCAGAGTCAATTCACCAGCTGTACAAAGTAAGAAAACCAAAACAGAGGATTATAGGAGGTTCAGCTATAGAACACTGAAAGAACCATTCCTGAGCAAAATAACCTCAGGCATAAGATGACAAAAAAATGCATCAACATTACTCAGTCACATACTGACACTCTTTACATTGCATATACTGGTCAGGGGATAATCTTGGAACTCACACTTCAATTAACTTTGGCTGCTATTATCTGCTTATTTGTTTGCCTCTGCACATGGGGGATGCCATTTCAACTGTATGAGGGTAGGGAAAAAAAGGAACTGTTAATTTTACCCCCAGTTGCACTAGTTAGAAGGTCAAAATTGTCAGTGAAGTTTAACACTGAACTTTGCTTTTAAGCTATTTTCATACCTGTTCCCACCAATTCGTTCTTTCCTTTGACCTCTCCTCAACTATTGTTTTTGTGGGGTTTTTTGTTTGTTTGTTTTTAATGAGGATGTTTTATCAAGCACCAAAAACAAACTTAAGTGGGTAAAAACTTACTTCCAGAAGATGATCTTACATACACTATTCATTCTTGGACTTCAATAAATATTTGGTTTTATTTGTCTCCATTTAGCAAAATGCTTAAGTTTATACATAATCTAACAGATGGTTATACTCTCAGAGATTTTGTGAATTACTTTCCTGCTTAGTTACTTGATCTCTTGAGCATTTTTCTGAACAAGGCCCTAAAATGAACTTCAAAAAAAGTGAAGTAAGATCAAATGTTCCTCACTTTCTGTCTTCAATTTTGTGCCTATACACACAAAAGGAAAATTTTGGGGACATTTAAAGCAGTTTGAAGTTCTAGATGATTGAAAATTTGGTTTATTATTTCAGTTTTGTTATTACCAGGACTCAGTAATTGATATCCACTAATGCCAGGCACGTTTTCTTAATGTTTAGCCAGAAATCAGAAGAAAATACCTGTACCTCAATTATCATGGAAAATATCAACTGACTGCTGCTTAAAAGTGAGTGATTCTTCCCATTAACAGTATATTTCAGATATGCTAATGAGTAATAGTAAGCTGACTTTAAAACAAATATTAATTAGAACTCACAAGAGCTCAATTTGCAAATGTTCTTTTCAAATCTTTTGTCTAATTCCTTTTTATTGATGAGAGTGACTTATACTGTACCAATCTGAAATCCACAGATTCTGTCATATTCCAGTTGAGACTGAAAAAGGTAACTATGAAGACTAGTGGTTCAAAATTCATCTCGCTCCCTTCCACTTCTCCTCCCTCACTTTTGCACACAAAAGGACACAGGTGACCATTCATATGTTCATCTGGAGAAACTCACCAATTTCTTTTCTTTTTTTTTTTTTAAGCCTATCTAGTTTGCTGCCCACATTTTTATTAAACACAAACTCTTCGATACAACTCTTGCCAGGAGCAAAATAGCCTATAGTATAACTCCTCCATAATGGAATCATTTAAAATCATGACTTATTCCAGGTCTCAGGCAATCATACATTATTTTTAGCTGTTTCTGCTATCCTTGACACAGACATGGGAGTCAGGTACTTAAGCTGCTACACCACAGGGTTTCACTGAGATAGTTTACCTGTATGAAATCTCTTCCTCTTAAATTTTGAGGCTATTTCATTCATGAGTTGAGGTTGCTTTTTCCCCAAAGCCAGGTGGATTACACAATGTCAGAAAGGAGAACAAATAACAAGTCAGTAATTTACCCAGGATGTCAACAATAAAATAAGAAAATAAAGTAAGCATAGAAAGGGTCTCATTTTTTTCTAACAAAATGTCTGCTGTAAGAAGTTTACTCTTCTGAACTTCAAAAGATTACAGAAACATAAAATCTCAGAATAAATGCTTAAATTAAGTAAACTTGTAGGCATGTATAAATGCTGTAAATTTCCAGAGTGAGACATTTACATTTCATCTTCAAAGTCTAATGCTAAATGTAGAAGGAAGCCATTAATGTCCCATCATTTATAAGTGATAACTGCTTCTTCATAATGCTTCAAAGCCATTTTTAAGCCATTTAAGCTTTTTCAATTTGCACTAAATATCTACCAAGAGATGATAGTTTAGAATTTAGAGCAATATTTAAACTGATATCATATACTTAATTTTAAATAAATTTTAGTATAAAAATATAATTTCTCAGGGTATGTGGCACATGATTTCCCTCTTCTGATCATGATGAGAGCAAACAGAAGCTTGAAAGTTAAGTTCTTTGGGTTGTTCCTAAGATATTAACTTCCCTAATATTCATTAGACGTATAATACTAGGGACACATTGAAGCCTGGATCTTATTTTTCAGTACATAAAAACAGTTATTTGAGACTTATTATAGAACATTTTTTGAGTGCTTTATTTTATTTTAATTTTTAAATGTTATTTTGTGTGTGTGTTTCAAATACACAAAAGATTAGCTGGGAAAAAACTTATATCTACTTGCCCTTACTGAAGTGGTGGGTGACTGAAAGGAAAAGGTATTTTTAGAGGTGAGAGAAGTTCTAGAAAACAGGCTTTGCATGATAATCATAATAGAGAGGATAGGAAATACATACTATGAGTTAAATCCTGCTCAGTCACCTTTTTGTTTTGTGCATTTTCTTTTCACTGCAGACAAGTTCCAGAGTGAGGTTGGCCAGTTCTCAGTCTAAGTCTGAAACAGTCTCATAGAGTTTAATCTACTTTTTACAGATAAAATGGAAAGGTAGATATTTTTATAGTTGTTTTTAATACTTTAAAACTTTTTAGGCTTTTTTTGGGCTGTGACCATAAGTCTGTGTTTGCACAGTGCCTCTGGCAACTACTATATTATACTGAATAAAAATGATGGAGGAAGGACTTCTGCTGGAAAAAAAAAAACAAAAACCACTATGTTTTGGACTTTCTTTTTTTTTTCAGTATTTACCATAAAAAATAATAATAATAATAATAATAACCTCAGAGTGGTCACTATGTCATAAGTCAAAGGGATAATGATGTTTTGCCTATGAATTAAGAGTATTTTGCTGAGAGCCAAACCCCTTTCTAAGATGGTACTAAGTGAATCTGAAGTAGAAATCCTCATAAAATTTTTATGATCGAGGGGAAGCTCTATCCCAGTGAGTCAGGACTTTACCATTACAATTTTAAATTCATTTCTTACCCATTTTAAAATACAAAATAGTTTCCATGGAAATACAAAGTAGAATTGTTGGCCCATTTGAAAGAAGCAGATGGTGAACAAAGAGGGAAGTATGGAGACAGAGACACTCATGAAGTTTCTCCATTTTTTCCTGGTTCACCAAAAAAATAGTTCAAGTCATCATCTTCACCACAGCCAACTTTTGGATGAGTTAGCTAGAAGGTTAGCTAGCTGGTGTTTTGGTTGTAGTGCATTTTTATTTTGTTGTTTGCTCTTGCAGTAATATTCTGCTAGCTTACCCTGTATGTAGAGTAACTATAATTTCATCTAAACATTTAAAAACCTTTAAAATAAGTCATAAGGCAGCACGTACAGAAACACAGAAGTTTTATCACAGTCTTGTTTTACTTCAGATATGTGACAACATCTCATGATGAATTATACATATTTTGAAAATACCTTTTGTTCAAGGAGGTCCCAGTTTCTTCAAATGATTAGCTATTTTGACCAGTATCTTGATCAGTCTCTCATCCATTCTTATAAATATTTACAACTCAAGCAAAATCAGAAAGACTAAATACATGGATATTTCACTTTGGACATACATTTACTCACTTCTGCATGCTTTGAAAGTAATATTCTTCCAGTTTTTAAAGAACCTGAGTGACACATCTGTCAGTGTAAGCAAAGGCGCTTGAACACAACCCTCATAAATTAGGCCTAGCCTAATTTGGTGACCAGGTTTCTTTTTTATTTCTTTTTCCCTCACTCTATCCTTTGGTGGGGCAGCCAGAATATTCCACTGTCATTTCTCCTTCCATCTGAGCTACTGTTGGAGATGAGTATATCTTCAGCTTGTACACTATGGTGGCTTCTCTTGAGCCTTTATCACATGCAGCAAATGGAGCACTGGCCAAGAGTTCAGTCCATGGATTTCTGATACCACTGACAGTCCTAACAATCCCTTCCCTTCTTCACTGGTACCTTCATTTCAATATTCAATGAAAACAATCACGAATGTGCTAAGCAATTTTTTCCTAAAATTTAAACCAAGACCTAATGCTGTTATTATTTAGCATTTCTCAACAGTTCTACATTTTTGATCCCCATGCTAAATTGCTGAGGAGAGTCATTATAAATTCAAGCAAAATATATTAACTGAAGTGAGGATTAGTCAAAGGAGGTGTAGCTAGAATAAACATAATAAGTGGTACGTAAAAAAAGACACTTTCAGTGTGTCTAGATCTGACACAGGAATGTAAGTGAGGAACTAATGCAGTGAGGTAGGGTCAAGGCCACCATGCTGTCACAGAAATCTGGGAAAAGAATTGTGTTCAAAAGATTTTCCAATATAAATCTCTCTGATTTTGTTCCCCCATCATTTTTCTTTTTGAAACTTGTGATTCCCACAGTTGCCTGAATGGCTTTGCATTAACGTATTAAGGTGTTGCCTTCAAGTTTTATTAATGTTTTCCAATCATTTTCTAGTTTCCTGATGAATTAGCCTGTCAAAAACACTTTTTAACAGATAATATAATAACTGAGCATTGAACATCTGTTTGAATTTGTTGAGGATAAATACTGAATTGGATAAGCACAAAAATATAATTTATTATAGCTTGAAAAAGTTTTTCTACAGTAAATAATTACTACCTGAAAAATTAGACTACTTTTTTATTATTTAAAAAAAATGGAGAAAAAATAATAGAAGAAGTATAGATTCCTCAACTGTGTAAAATCCTTGGTATGAAACGGAACAAGTTTTTGGGTTTAGTTCCCTAATTTCACCTGTCATTTCTGAGTAAGGTTTTGGGGAACTTCCATTTTGCATCAATATTTTTTGAGCCAGTGTTTTGTCAGTTTTTCTGCCTTGGATAGATAAAGGATTTGGTAAATAAATGCATCCTATTTGCTACAGAATATGTCTTCTTTAAATATACAAATTGAATAATTTCCTATATTCTAAATTTAGACCTTTTGTGTATAGCTCTGAAATCTCGTTTTCCACAGGTTGATTAACAACATCTCATGTTCTACAAATCATAAATTCCCTATGTGGAAATGGCCTATATCTGTACAACAGCAAGTACTGCACTCTGGATAGCAGCTTTAAATTAACATTAGACATTGTGAAATTTCTTTCAAAATACATGCTAAACTGTAAAGCTGAGAACATTTATATATATATATATGTTTATATAGGGCTGCTAATCTGAATACAAATGCTGTGCTTCAAAAGCTTGGATCTGTTAAAAAAACATTCTCTCTGAGGAATTCGAAAATTAATATGTCTAAGTGTTGAAACATATCTTAATTTAAAATGCTTAAAAATAAGCAGCAATCATCTTATTTTACTGTGTGATACAATTATGGAATAACAAGGAAGAACATTTTTGAAGTATATTTAACAAGTAGCTTGTTTCAGCCTGGATATTAGCTTGATTTACCATCTGCAGAATTACCAATAACATGATGCATTTATTACCCGTAAAAGCTATTAGCAGGTCATTTTGTTCAGTTCATCATATGTGTCTTGAGACACAATCTGGCGTCTAACAGATTTTCATACATTGATGTCACAGAGAATCAGACTGTTCTTTAATTGATTGTTTCTTGCTAGACTACTTTGATTAAAACAGGTTGTGCTATTTGCTTTTAGTTCTACATTTCTCTACTTTAAATTCAAGCCCAGGAAAGAAAGAAATTATTCTCATTTCCCTGAATTTGTCGAATTCAATGTGTATTTGATAACCCTTGTAATCAAGCTGTTAAAAACAGTTCCAGTTATTCTAAACCCATTACTCCCTTCCCAATTAATACAATCTACACAATGTTTTAAAAGCTATTCATCTTTGCAGGCCAAGTTGTTAGAGGACTGTTAGATCTTAAGCCTTGGAGACATCAGTGCATACAGAGGAATGGTATCAGAAGAAAGTGTGGTTTTTTTTCCTTTAATTTACCGAGGGCAGGCTCATAAGCTAGGCTTCAGCAGCAGCAAAAGAGGTAACTGTTCTATGAAACAGGAAACAGTAGCATATCTATGGACTTCTTGCTTGATGCTTCTTCTGAAATTATGGTCTCAACTGGCCCCTAAAGGATATGTCTAAGCTCTACGTGGAAAAATACCAATTATTTTGTTGATATTTTTGTTTAGTCAAGAATGAGAAAATTCAAAATAAGACTGTATGTGGAAGGATATGATTATTTTTTTCCAAAGGAAATTTTCATCTCTGTAGGTGCAGAATTCTACCCCAAATACTGTGATTAGCAGAATTCAAGGCATTTTTTGAATTGTAGTAGGGTATTTTTCCCCCCTCTATTTCATGTTGCACTAAGAGTCTCAGCTGATTTAATTTATAATAATTATCTAGCAATTAATAGACATGTCATGTAACATTGTCTAATGATTTCATATTTTTCTGTCTTAAACTCTATTCTCTATTTATCCCTATTTATCCCAGTAATTTATATATTTAAAAAAAAAAAAAAAAAAAAAAATCACTCCATACAAAAACACCATTCATAACCAGGGTAAGGCTGAAGTGGTGCACAAGACTTATATATTGTCCTTTCTCTACAACCCGCAGTTTATCCTACATAACTTTTATTTCATGCTGCAGCACTCCTGTTGCTTATAATCATTATGCATGTTGGTACTCAATATAAATTCGTTATTAATGTAAAGGGTACACCTCTCTGCAGTAAGGTGGACCATCTCTAAAATAATGCTCCTAAGAAAAGTGATTTTTCATTCTTGCTTATGCAGTTTATAATTTCTTTCTAATATGATGCCTAAAGAAACATAAGGGCAAAATACATAGAAGGTAAACATTGTTTCCTTGGCCATATCTTCTATTAATGAAATGATTGATTGTAATATGAAGTAGGATTTCCTATGTTCTTTATTAAATATACATTTGACTCTAAAGACAGACACTGCACTGTTTAAGACTATGTAATAGAAAACACCTAGAGAAGAATTGAAAGGAAGTCCAAACGAGAGAGAGAGAAAATTGAACGTTCATCATGACAAGCTGCAATTTCCCTGACCATGAGTGAAAGGTTGGTATTCTCTTTCCCTACAGTTTCATCTCCTGTCCCTAAATAAAATTATGTTAATACCAGAAGTCTGCAAGTCTTTCTCATCACATCTGTATGAACACAGGGGTACTGCAAAATTATAGTACTATAGCTATGCTGTTCTATAGCATAGCTGTGGTATTATAGCTACGCTGCCTGCACTGCCTGCACTGCCTGCACTACCAAATCCTTTTCTTTTTCCAATTTACTAGATGCAAGTGTAAACAGAAGACACCATAGCCAGTAAGAAGCTGCATTTACTTTTAGAAGTATAATGAACTCAAAGAAAATGAAAATTAGCCATATGTGATAAGGGGAAAAACAAAAACAACAAAAAAAACACCCTAGAAAAACCAATACATCAAGGTCCTTACATTTAAACAATCTCATGCATTTAATGCAAGCATGTAACATTAATACATTCAAGTAAAGGGCTAGAAGGAAGTCATTGGAATGGGCAGAATGTTTAGGCACCAAACTTTGCAGTCATTTGTACCAACAGGACAGGGAGTAACATCAGGAGGAGCAAAAAAGCAGGGAAAAGTTACAAATTGCTTAAGATCCTTCAGAAGAGGAGGGAGACATACTTCTATGTATAGAATGACTGCAGTAAACAAAGTCACAATGCAAAATGTTCTGACAGATGTCTGGATAGGACCCAAAGTAAATGCACTATATGAAAAAGGGAGTGGAATAGACAAGTAGTCAGCATGGGGCAGAGAAAACACTGTAAGAATTGTCATTGTTTTTCCAAATATTGAAGATCCTCACCTTGAGATTCCTAGATGCTTTTCTCTCCAGGAGTTCCCATAAAGCAGTCACCCCCAAAAGGGGAAGACTATTGCCTAGTACCTATATGATTTCTGAATTCTTTCCAGAATGCCAATTTTTACCATTGAGGTCATATTCATACCACCATCCAGTTCAATAACTTTTTCAGCTGCTCGCGTGCCTTCACCTCACCACCAGAGAATCTTAACTTCCCCAGACCATTTCTTTCTCTTGTAGCTTATCCAACAGGGAAAGTTACAGAAGGAGAATAGTACAAATACAACCAAGTTGTTGCATCTTTTATAAAAAGCAATCCAATTCCAATGAATATACTGATTACCTACACAATCTGAAATCTGCTTCTGAATAAGAATGGCAATAGCAACCCTCTGCACAGCAAAGGAAACAAATTCAAGTGATCATCAGTGCACATGGATGTACACTTTTGTTCTTTCTTTTACTTGCCGGTGTATTTAAAAAAAAAAGGGGGGGGGGTGGAGGGAGGGGATGGATACTATTCCTTTATTACCCTGCCACTGTTACAAAATAAGAACTGCTAATTAAGTGAAATCTGACATTTGTAGGGTGTCTTTAAACCTACTGAAGGATCAAAAAACTACAGTTTGTGGATGATTAGAAAATAACTTCATTAATTAGCGATATGCAACCATCCCTTGTGAAGACCACATCACTCATTCCAAGCAAACATAACTTCCCATTAATTCTGTTTTGTGGGTGGTAGTGAGGAATGTTACCAGCAACAGATCTTCCCAAAAGTACAGAGAAACATAGATACAGAGAATGTGATTCTAAGAGCGTAAAAAATTAAAAGGACACAGAAAAACACTTCAACATCTCCTGCAGAAAGTGCTACAAGACTTCATCAACCACAAACTGTCGGTCCTCACCGTTACTCCTGAGCTAAAATATGAACCCTGGGAACTGACGAGCTGAGATTTTAACTCAGCACATACTCAGAGGAAAGAGTGCCACCTACTGAGAGTAGACACTGAAACAGGACTTGTTCCTGATTTAACACGTTCTCCTCTTTTCTTCCACAAAGGTAAAAAGTATCAAGAATATTTTGATATTCCAGTCTAGATGCGTGTTTTATGGAATTTCAAAATAAAAAAAAAAAACAACAACAAAAACCCTCACTGAGTAATAGAAATTCAGATTCAAGTGGACAAGGACATACTGTTCAAGACTCCAATAAGCCATCATGATTTTGGAGAACTGAGTTCATCACAGTCATGACATCATTTCAGAGGGTTTAGTCCCCCGGTCACCTGTACGATACATGCTAAAAGGCAGCATCAAAAGTGAGGAGTGAAGAAATTACCAACATCTGACTTTTCTGAGTAAAAGGAAGTAAAACTACTGCCTAAGGCCTATGCAGAATTAGAATAAGTTAGGAGCAATCTAGCAAAATATGTATTTAATCACATTCCAAGGATACATATATATGTGTATATATATATATATATATATATCTCACAGAATCACAGAATTGTAGGGATTGGAAGGGACCTCTAGAGATCATCGAGTCCAACTCCCCTGCCAAAGCAGGTTCCCTACACCATGTCACACAGGTAGGCGTCCAGGCGGGTCTTGAATATCTCCAGAGAAGGAGACTCCACCATCTCCCTGGGCAGACTGTTCCAGTGCTCTGTCACCCTCACTGTAAAGAAGTTCTTGCGCACATTCGTGCAGAACTTCCTATGCTGAAGTTTCAGCCCATTTCCCTTAGTCCTGTCCCCACACACTACTAAAAAGAGGCCAGCCTCGCCACAATGGCTCCCACACTATTTATTAACCTGGATCAAATCCCCTCTCAGCCTTCTTTTCTCAAGGCTAAACAAACCCAGTTCACTTAGTCTCTCCTCATAGGGGAGATGCTCCAGGACCTTCACCATCTTTGTGGCCCTCCGCTGGAGTCTTTCTAACAGATCCCTGTCTTTTTTGTACTGGGGAGCCCAGAACTGGACACAGTATTCCAGATGAGGCATCACCAGGGCAGAGTAGAGGGGGAGGATCACCTGCCTTGACTTGCTGGCCACACTCTTTTTTATGCACCCCAGTATGCCATTGGCTTTTTTGGCTACAAGGGCACACTGCTGTATACTGCATATATTCTATATATTTATAGAGTGAGCGGTGGTCTTTTTATACAAGAGTATGATTGGGTCGTCATCGAGTTTGTTTTTTACATTGTACTCCCCATTCACTTTCCTTGGTTTTACATTTCATTGCATTACCACTGGTAAAATTGACATATGAGCAAGGATGTTTTATATGGGATTTAGCTGCACAGAAATAATGGTGTCGAGTAGATGGCTCATACTACCAATTGCTGGTTGTGTGCTTCACTGCACTCGATGGTGTTATCTAGTTCATGAATACAGATCAACCACTTCCGATACCTTTTAAAAATATTATACTATGGTGAAAATGTATATATATATATATATATATCTTTCAGGCATACAAATATTTATGGGACAATCCAGCACCAATGCAAAAAGCAAAGTAAGGTAGACAGGAAAAGCACAGGGGATAATTTTGCAAGAATGCACTGGTGATAAGAGGCATAGTGCTGCTTACTTCTGCAAAGCTGCAGCCTTTCTGTGCCCTGCATGCTTGCCGGCAGTGGGTCAGGGGGCAGAGCCTTCACATGCTAACATAAGGAAAATCAATTTCAGTCCTCAGTGGACCCAACTATTGGAACAAAAGGCAACCCAAGCAATAGCTCTATGGCAGTTCACCTACTTCTGGCATGATGCAGGCAGCTCACCACTCCCAAATTCTGCACTAGTTCTGGAGCAGCTTTAGAAAAAATGCATGCTTGTATGAAGTTTCTGCTGCACATTTACAATACTCAGATACTACATAAGGTTTCAAGCCATTCCTGAAAAATGCTCACTAGTATGCTGAGATCCTTACACCAAAATAAGCTGATTCTTTCTTTAAGATAGCCATTCAAACATACAGAGTAAAACCAGGTGAGATCACTACTTTGAACTAAGTAAATCCAACAGAAAAAGAGATGAAGCTTAGACTTCCTATTTACATAAGAAATCAAAGAACAAAACCAAGTTAATTGTTTATTTAACATTTAAGTACACACTACACAAAACCAATATTCCTCTAGCACTTGGTCCTGGGTAGGGAATATTCACATAATCTCTCCTGATGGTAGCAACTCTGGAAATGTTTCCTCTTGTTAATTACTACTTCCTAAGCTCTAACAATATGCCCAAGTTAAAAGTGAAATTCAGAGGGGAAAATAAGAGGGTAGAAAGGAGAATAATTCTTGCCCTGGAGAATGCACAAGAAAAATATCTCCCTCTGATATTCTAAATTTCCTAAAACAACTTTAACTTTTGTTAAAAACTGAGATAAGTTGTACATAGGTTGTTAATACTGCCTCAGAATCAACTATTTTGTCTTCTCCAATGTTGGAAAAACTGGTCAAGGGCAGTTTGCCCAGTCACAACACTGTCCACATAGATTGAGGAAGATCAACAGCAAACCATGAAACCAGGCTGGGTAGCTGGGTCAACTTTCTGTTCTTTTTTTCATATCTCCATAGCAAAGAGGTGCTGCTTGAACTTACTCACAAGAGGCCTGTCCTCCTACATTTCACTCCTTGAGGGAGGATGCCAGCCTGCAGCAGGCCTGAGGCTTGGCTGAACTGCTGGATGTGGTCCATATAGCACTAACTTTGCTACAGGCCAGCCAAAACACTGACCCATTCTGCCTCATCAGACATTGTGTCACATTCACATGAGAAGTGGTATAGCTAATTTCATGTGGTTAAAGAAACAAGACAACATTTTTAATGATAAAGTGGGAGGTCTGAATTATCCTGAGTTAAACACAAGGTGCTTATTTACATATTTGAACACTCACAGCTAGCTCTACGTACTGCTAGAGGTCTCCAGATCACCCAGAGAAGAAAATGTCACACTTCTTTTTAGATTACCAGCTTCAGCAGCACAGTGTTAAATCACAGAAAATTCCAAACTATCTGCTGCAAAATACCAGATATTTATATTTGCGCTGCTGTGCGCAGCCTGGTCCCACTGTCCCCAGCAGGACCTGCCAGACACTGTCCGCTGGTTCACTAATGAGGCCCTCCACGGGGCAGGAGAGTCTGCAGTGACTCTCATCAAATCAGGGTGACAGACTAATCACGCCGGAAAGGCCGAGTATGAGAGCAGAAATGGGGGGAACATTCCCTGCATGTGTTTTGACTCCATTGCAGCAGTTTAAAGGAAATGCTGTGTCAGTGTTTTTGATGCATCCAGGGACTGAATGTAAACAACATGGTACAACTCTAGAAACTGCCATCATAAAATATTTTAAGAGGCAGAGTAGAGTAAAATAAAATAAAAATGTCTTTTTATGTGATATCTCAGAGTAATTCAGGATTTATGGTACCTTAACCTTTAGAATCCAAAATATTAAGCTATGTTTCTTAGAGATAATAACTCGGTTGTCCCTCACTTATGTGTCTTAGATAAAAGCCTACTGCCACAGAATCCATGAATGCTCAAATACCCTTGCGGGCCTTTAGTAGTAAATCTTATGGAATAGCTTATGGCCAATGTAATGGCCCACAGTAGCCTGCGAATATCATGAATTCTAATAATACTTACATCAGTAGAAACATGAAGTAATGTCTCCATTGTAATTAAATGATGTATTTAGAGCAGTGCACTAAATGGTCCCCTAGTGTGTTGGTGATATATTCTAATAGTCTTCTCTTTACAGCCCCACACGGTAATATTCATGCTTTATTCTGGAGGGCTTTGCTTCTTACTGAACATTTGAATTGCAACATTAAGTGGTAAAGTGGATTACAGCAGACCTCCATGAATATGGATTCAGATCAAGAATCTAAGTGCTTAAAAAAATAAAATGTTACTATTTAAACAGAATGATTACCAAAACATTTTGATATGGAGGGATGTCATGAGTTCTTTTATTTCTTTAAGCACATCCTGGACCCAGTTCAAATTTGCTACAATTAAAAACAGAACAGGGAGACGTGTGAATTTAATTCAGCTAAATAATATGGACTGCAGTTATAGAATTTAATTTTGGATATTTAAGGCGTAAGTTCATTTTAATTATTGTTACCACTGTATTTTAAATGTAATTCTGAAACAGATTCAGTCTAAAATACATTGTCAGCTTACAAGACTGCTGCTGCTCGTAAATGTTTCATATTTATAAAAGGAGTATCTGCTGCTTCAGAGAGAGAAAATAATCTTTTCTACTGATTAGGTAGCAAAAAAAAAACATTCATTTATGTATTTCTACTCCTTATTTTTCCAGTAAATCAGGCAATAATATAACAGCTGGAGGCACTAAGGGCCTAAGGCAAAGCTAAGGGCACTTCAGTATATCCAGGAATGGACAGAAATCGTGGAATATTAGTAGGCATATTACAATATAAGTAAAACTATGGCTGATACCTCATTATGAAGCAATGTTTTGTATTACTTCTAAAGAAAATGTGACTGTAGCATTATGAAAAAAAATAAAAATAAAAAAAAAAAATAAAGAATAGAAGCATCAGTAAGAAGTCACATTAGATGGCTTCATTCCTGCATTGTACCTCAGCTTTTCCAATAACTGTTTGTGAGATATTGTTTCCTTGTGGCACTCATACTAAACAAGCAATATTTCGGAACACTGTTCAAAATAAATTGTCTAGAAAATTATGCATATAACATAATGATTAAGCATTAGTTATCCGTGCGCAGCTTTGCTGTCAATATTTTTGTCATGTAGTGATTTCTAGAATAACCAATAGGAACATAAAGAAACTCCAGAGGCTTTCTTTGTTTGTTTTGGTTATTGTGGTTTGTTTTTGTTTTCCCTCAACTCCAGGGCCCTTAGTTTTAAAAATGAATGAGCTCTGTAGTTACAGACCTGCAGAAGGTCATGTACTTTGACTTAGAACATAGAAGAGTCATTAAGTTGAAAATGTGCTTAGGTTTTCTGGCCACTTGCACTGCCTTTTTGGCTAGAGTTCTCCTTGGATAGTATATTGATGGTCACCCTTACTTCAGATTTTGAAAACATCTGTCTGACCTTAGAATTCTAGAAACTGACCACCCAAATCTAGGCTTAGCTACTGTAGGATAAGCTGATGAAGAAAGCTAGTATAGTTCATCAAAAGTAATTTAACCTTCAGAAAATATCTTGATTTTCCAAAGGGCATTCATTGGGAAAAATCGTTATAATTCCTGCTCTACTCCTACATTTTACCTATTTCATTATTATGTTCTGAAAGAACTGTGTTCACATTTCTGTAATTTCTGGGGGCCTATGCCCTGGCACTTTTTGCCCAAAGTTGAGATGTCAAAATAAGAGTTCTGAAAGTGCCCCTAGGTGACTCCTAGTTGCAGGGTTGCAGGTTTTGTTTGTTGTTTGGTTTTGTTTCTCAAATTGATCTTGTGAAGTTTTTGTTTGTTTTTGTAAACCAGTCAGTTCTGCATTTGTAAC
Organism: Excalfactoria chinensis; assembly: GCF_039878825.1. NCBI lineage: Eukaryota > Metazoa > Chordata > Aves > Galliformes > Phasianidae > Excalfactoria > Excalfactoria chinensis. Next base: position 15,626,492 of record NC_092831.1, read on the forward strand.
AGATCTGGATGAAACACAGAACTTATTTTGCTAATGCAGATTCTTATGAACATCTTTAATGACTGAACTCCCTCATCACACTTATAATCATGGTCAATGGGGTTAAGAGATCATGCTAAGGCAGGGAGGGAAGGAGTTAATTTAATGCAAAGGCAGCTCAAGCAGATGTGTCCTATTCTGAGTAGCCTGTCTAATGGCCAGCTGGAGAGAGTTTGCTTTATGCTTTATCAGAACTCCATGTTCCTCATGTTGGCCAGTAGCAGAGTCACAGGTGGGATATTCTGGAAAGAAAGCACTGATTCTGGCCTTGCTTTAGTTTTGTTACAATATTCCCATGAAGACATACTTGAGAGAGATTGAAGTGATCCAAGCAGACATTCGCCTTATCAGATAATACCTCAAGGAAGGTGACTCAGTCTGGCTGCAACCCGTGTGCATGCACAGAGAGACTGAGTGCAACTTGTTAGTCTGGAAGGGGGGCTGTGGTCTTGGTGACTAACTCACATAAAAGGTTTGAGTATCACATCACAAATAAAAAAAAATAAAAATAAAAATATTTCAGTCTCTATAATCATGATTCCTGGTAGGAAATAAATCTGATCTTCAGCTGGGTAATACTGGGGTAGGAGCCCCAGTTCTCTCTGCTGAGTAGTTAAGAAAGTAATTCATTATCTAAACATGAAATACCCTCAACAGTATTCCTATGGCAATTGCAATTAGATACTGCCAAAGGGAAGCTCATCTGTCTAGGAGATAAGGCATTTTATAGGGTTTGTCCAAGGCAGAGAAATTCCATCTTAGAGTTATTAAAAAATACCTAACGCTTCCCCATACTGCCTTCAAAATGAAAAGCATGCATAAACTGACAGCATAACAGAACTACTTAAATAGTTCACATTAAAATATAATAATGGTAAACACAAGAAATTACCACCATTCCCAAATAATTCTAAATGCCTTTCATTGTTTTACTGTTTTTGTTTTTGAATGAGAGATGAGGAGGGAAGGAGAAGTACTCTTTGCTGCAGTAAATAATCAGCAAAAAAGCATCCTGGTTTTATTAAAATTCTAATACCCAATAACTGCTTTGCAAACACTATCTGATCAGACAACCAAAGGTCTGGGCTAGATCTGAACAAGAGAGAGGGAAACAAATGGATTATTCTTTCTTGTTTCTGCCAATGGATTAGCACACCAAAAAGTTACTTTCTTGATCTCCATGTAATATTTAAAGGTGTTCTTTTTAAGCATTATTCTAGATAATATCTTTACATTTGCACGATTCAGATAGTTCAATTTACAACACTTCAGAGAAGAAGGAAGTATTACAAAGGACAACATACAAGTGTAAAAACAGAAAATCAGTGTTGAAGGAGTAGCATGTTCAAATACCAGATGAACTGACATCTTGAACAGGAGAACTACTATGATAAAACAACTAGAACATTTAAAATTAACGCTGTGAAAAGTCTCTTTAATTTGAATCTCTCTTTTGAGAAACTTTCTAATGCCGTAATCTTCTACACATCACATGCAAAACACAACTATGCCTTCAAGCTTAGGAACCAACCCTCAAATCTGCATGCTACAAGCAATGTACCCAAAATACAAGCTTTATCTTCAGGACAAAAACTGAGAGTTTTAACTAGAACACTGACAACAGCACACTCTATAAGCAGATTTACATCTACTTCCTGTATGTAATAATAATAGAATTCTTACCTTCATTTCCATCACCACTAATAGTACAGTAGCATAGCTGAGGATACACATAAAGCATCAAATATTACTACAATACTATTTCTTCTTCATTTTCACATGAAGGTAGGGCATCAAAGTAGAAGCAATTATCTTGAATCACAAAAACCTGAATTACTAGATTATCCAAAAGGAGGCAGCTGGGAGAAGGCACAGTTAAGCTATCTGAGAGGGAAAGGTGAAGACCAGTGAGATCTCTGTAATGAAGTGCAGGTGTGAATGGAGGCCAGTGATTACTGGAGTGAACCTGAAACCCACTATGGGCAAGAACTGCAGTTGTAGGGTGCTAGGTTAGAATGCAAAGGACTGCCAAATTTTGATTTTTAAAAACATCATTTTCAAGATGGAAGGTTTCTGAAACACTGAAACAGTTTTACATCTAATTATTGTCAGATTTATGATTTTAGATAATAAATGGTTGCTCTATAACTTTATATTCTGACAGAGATGAAGTATGAGATCCAAACAAATAACCATATGTTATTGGAGTACAGATATAGGAATACTGTTAGACTGTCACTTACATCTTCGACAAAGACTGCTCTAAAAATAATGCCTGCTTTCAGTGACTGTAGCATTGTATACCATGTTTGTACATACTTCCCTTTCACCTATACATAAATCTTCCAAGCAGAAAAGTAACAGTAAGAGCCACACTGTCAAAAGTTATCATAACAGGGTAAGTAAGGTGGTTTCCTTATCTTAGTTTCTCCTGTTGGCTTTTAACCTCAAAAACTATTCTATGTTTAATTCACAAGTTCTTCTGTACATATTAATAGATATCACCAATTAGTAGAATAGCAATGGTAGAACAAATGAAAATATAGACTGAAAAGTAATACCAAACCCAAAATTTATAATTATTCATTCAAAACATTTAGTGGCCTGATTTTTGTCACGTAAAAAGCAAAAAAAAAAAAAATAATCCAAGGATAGTCATTTACTGTACTGAAAATCATTTATATTTTCATATTTTCATTATTGTTTTTTAGAGTTAATGCAAAGACATTTTGTACCACAATAAGTAAAACACCTTATAAAGTGGTTCTGAAGGGATGGAGAATAATAGCCAGTGAACTAGGAAAACCTTTCAAATGCAACACCAAACAGAAAATAGAAGCTTGGTGCTAGATTTACCAGTTAAGTGGCATATCAAAACAAAGCTACGAATGACATTTGCTCTCAGCTCCTCTATAAATTCTTACACCTTCACTTCACATATTTTACATTTTTTTTAATTAAATACAACCTAGGAAAATATTCTAAGAACATTTACCACGCTTATGTGATATTCCATTGTTCATACCTAAAATAACATAAAGGCCTTATCATGCAAGCAAAAAGGAAAATAAAAAGTTTTCTATTGCATTCTCTATGCTTTTTGATTTTTAATGACGTGAAAACCAATAACACTGTTTGTCAAAGTGTTTTCAAAGATGTCCTAGAATGGAACAGTCAAGATTATGATATGCTGGTGGAATCTGATGTACCCATCTCCATGGTATCTCATTCTACTATGTGTGGTGGCTCCAACCAGTCCTGATAGATCCCTTCTTTGACAAGTACCAAAGTCTCATAAAACCAGGTTACATGTGCATACATTCTTAGGTACATGCATCTTATATTGCAATTTATCTGACGTAGTATCTCCAAACTTACAATTTCTTGCAAATATTTCTCGCATTAAAGACAGTCTGACCCAGTTAGAAACATGTGGACATGGAGGATACCCACATAATTACTGGTGTGTGTTTTGCTACGTGCTGATAATGGGTCAAACATTTCAGATGTGATTATGACTCTCTGTCTCCTGTATACTTATCCCATAGTCCCCTTATGCACCTTTATATACAAGTTTTTTTTTTAGTGTTAGGTTTTGATGTATTTATGCCAGTAAGCATCTTTTCTATTAAAAATGTTACAGGAAAAATTAATGTAGCAAGATACGTTGGCACATTATATAGCACAACAAGGAACTAAAGCACATTTCATCAGGAGTACAGTGTTGAACATTGTGTAAGGTATAAAAATAGAATGAGCTTGTAATTGGACTTTCTCATACTGTGTATTTCAAAAATGTATATATATATTCTCTATCAAAATATAAGAACCTAACACTGAGTTGAAGTAGCTAAGCCATTTCATTTTTTTAATAATAAGGCTATTATTTCATGGCAAACAACTAGTTAAATAGTAGTAGTAGAAAAGTATGAAATGATTACTAGGTAAAAAAGTAAACATAGCAGAATCTATATGGGGTGGGGATAGCTATACAATGTTCTTGTATAAAATAATACTATGTATTTGGATGAACACTAAGTAAAAGGCAAGGTCTCTCCAGTGCAGAGTTCTTTGAAGTATAAAGTTCAGCAAGGTATCTAAATACAGGGAATCATTGCAAAGCTTCACATATACTTTCTAAATTACTTTTGTTTTCATTTTTAAATACCCATTTTGTGGCTAATTTAATAAAGGAGTTGAAATTTAGGGTATAAAACTCAGCATTGCTTAGTGTAGGATGAGGGGCAGTTAAAGGTCATTTCATTAGAGGTGAAAGACAGAAAAAAATTGCAGAAAAAGTATGTTGAAAATCTTTTTTCTGCCGTTTCAATTTCAATCTGACAGGGACTTGGCAGCTAACAGCAAAATCTGGGAAAGCCATGAGCAAGGTTCAAAGCTGCTTTTTAAACGATAGCAAGCAGAAAAAAGAAACGTGGAAAATAGACTCTTACTCTTTTTTTCCCTCTGTACTAGATTAGGACAAACATGGCATACCAGAGAAGGGCTTGAGGACTGAACAGTCCAGCACTTACGACTGATCAATACCTTAAAAAGTATTGTTTTCCTGAAAGGAACAAACGATGCTATTATATATAACCAAATATTGTTCACCTCTCCAACAGTGAGAAAATGGGAATGTCTTTAAGTGCTTTTGAATACATAGACATTCACATACACAGAGATGTGTTGCAGAACACACTAGTGCAGATTAAGTAGAGCTGTGATTCAACACATATTACCACAGAAGGTAAACAAGGAAATAACAGAAAAAGAAATGTGTCACAAACTCTACCTTAAAACCAGCTTCTTTTCTGTAATTTGCTCATGTTTTGAAATATACTGGAAATGCACTACAGCACATTAATATTTCATTAAATAATTTTCTTTTGGTAGCATAAGACCTCTCAACAGCAATTTCTTTAGCTTGAAGCAGGAGAAAGCTGCTGGCATACCAGCAAGTCTCCAGCATTTTCTTGGAAACATTTCAATCCTAGCACCAGAAAAAATAAAATAAAAAATCTAACCTTGTGCATTCACACGATGCTGTCCCTTTTAGATTTTCCTGCATGGCTACTATCTCACTCAGATGTATTTGTTTCTCCTTAGAGACTTATTCATATAACAAAGATTACAGCAACTCCTAGGCTTTAGCATAGCTCTTCAAGTTCTATGGCCCTGTCCAGACAGAGCAGATAAATAGAGGAGGCCAAACTGCAGGGTCAGTTAAGTGGGTGATGGAGAGGGACAGTGGTTTGATGGGGTAAGTACTCAATTGCAGTCATTTTCGACATTGATCATTAATTAAGTTCCAAACATGTTCAATAATTCAGCTATCTTTGAGTTTATTTTTTTTTATTGTAAGGGAGGATGAGGTCTTTGCATGACAAAAACAACTGAGATTACAACCACATGCTTCATATATTTCATGTTTCAGAAAATTCAGAATTTGGAAACACAAAATTCATACAAAAGAAACACCTATGAGAACCAGTCTGAAAACCAGGCTTCTGTAAGCCTGACAGTGAAAGGAAACTTAGTTATTGTAAGTGGAGCATCACAAAATCATCTGCTGTATGAAACAGGTGTGTCCACATCAAAATCAGTTTGCTATGATCGGCACAACATAAGTTAGTACTATGGCACATATTAACCACCTTCCTTATCAGCTATAATTATTGCTTCAAAAATTCCAGTACTCTGAGATTGCCAAGCACTATCCTTAAGACTGCTAGGTCTATTTAGTCTTTACCAAAGGGAATATACTGTTCACAGTAGTTACAAAGAGTCCAAATTACTTCAGCGTTTATTACTGAGAACTACACAAGAATAACTTTTTTTTTACTTATCATTAGCTCATCTGGACCTCTTTGCAAAGACACAAACCTCAAAACTTCAGCTAGAAACACGATCATTTTTGCTTTGCCTATTTCTTACAGAATCACTTAGTTCTACAGCAAATTCCTGTACTAGCATTCATTTAATAAGGTTTTTAAATACCAGTTTATACTACTCGCTGAAAAGAGTTCTGCAAAAATGATCTTTTTCGTGATGGATAATACTAAAACATTGAAGAAGACTAAATTAGTTTTCCAGATGGCTCTTGTTTAGGATATCCCCTTTGAAACTACTTCCTACTAGGCAAAGGCAAAAACAGGCAACTTGTAATTCCCCAAGGAATCTGTCCAAAACCTTTTGACCAGGATCCATCTGCACTACTGTCTTATTAAGAAGGAAAACCTTGCTACTAAAGCCAGTATTTCTATTATTTGCAATTTATCAGAATATTTTACAACGTTGGTTCCACAAGAAACTGCTTGCTGTCACATCACCTATTTGCCATTCATGGGCTACTGCTGCGTAGAAGCAGATGGATGGACTTACTGTGGGATAGATGGAAAAGGTGCTGGCAGGGTCTTTTTGGGAAAAGGACTCAGTCCCAGCTCTGCAATCACAGTCAGCTCTTAGCATATCCTTACCGACAAACCATTTTCCTGTGTCCTGAAGTGATTGAGAAAATGAACATGTATTCACTGGTAATAATCTGTCCATTTAATGGAAAGATGCTGTAAAGATACTTAAGCATATTTTTCAGATGACAAAATAGATCTGCAGTTACTGGCAGTCATGCTTGGCCATGGAGAGAATTCAGTATTAACAAAATCTCCTTGGTATTAACAAAGTCTCTTTGGTAATTCATTCAGTTTGTCTGATATCACTCATTTTCAACAAGGAAGCTGAGAACTGAAAAGAAAACAACCTAAAAATATAGCAAAACAGTCTTGTGAAGGCTGATTTGGGTGTTTTGCAGGAAAAACAAAAACAAACAAACAAAAAAACTCAACATATAAAAAGATAGTTTGCTTTGCATTTATCTTGAAAACATTATCAGGGTAGAATCTTCAGCTATATTGGAGTAGAACTTAAATGTTGCAGAGAGGAGGATATAAGGGCTGATATATGTTATCCTGGACTGTAATAGCAAAATAGAAGCAAATATGCAATGGATTACTAAAAACACAAAGTCCTAGTGTCTGAGCAGCTGGCACTCTTGGGCTGGGGTATTCATACAGCTCGATTTGTGCCATCAGCCTTGATCCGCCCTATGAGCTAGCTGGCTGAACTTCATTCAAAGATGACAAAGAGCAAATGGGATCTTGCAATGGTGGTGAACTGGCTCTGGGTATTGCTGCTATATTATAAGCTTTAATGCGCAGAAACCTATCCAATGCCATGAAGACCTGTCTTGCTCAGTTAGGAATATGACCTTCTAAATTAGTAAGTTTAAAAAAGGACATTAAAAAACAAAGGGGGGAAATAATCTTGAAGATGTTGTTTTAAAACTCACTGAAACTTTCCTATATTAGTTGTGTATGCCAAGCAAAATGACCCTACAGTGCAGCAAGGCAGCCTTTATTTGGCTTAAACCATATAATTTAGTTTCTCTAACTCATACTGAGAAACTCTTTATACTGTATTAAGATGTTTCTCTCTTATCGTACACAAATGGAGAAAGAGAGCTAATGCAGCTGTCAGCCGTTAGCAATCTCTGTGCACCCCAGGATAAATGAATCCCCTGGGAGTAGTTCTGCTGAAGTCACTAATAGATAAATTTGGACTTTTAGTTCAACTGTAGTTCTCTGGGGCAGAGAACCCTTGTTTTTTGAATTTTATTCTCTCGTGTGTAATAATAATAACAAAGGGACCCTGACCTCTGTTATTCGTGTGTTGATTCTAACAGCACTACGATCCATATACAACAATAAAATAGGTACATATCATTCATTAATAACATTTAAATTTTATATACAGCATCCATCATATGCCATTTATTGTATGTATTCACCTATGCTGTATATCAAGGTGAAAGATGTTTTACTGTTCTAATTCTCATGTTAAAGACTTTTTTTCTGCCCTAATACATTCTTTTAAATTTATAGTTCACCATTTTTAAAAAGCAGGCAAGGAGAAGAAAAACAGTGAGAGGTTGCTCCAGTTTACTTCGAGATGGTGTGCTTCAGCTTATGGTGCTTTACTGTATCTCTCAAACCACACTAGTACTAGATATCTCCCTGTGGAAAGTAGCAATTACCTTCAATCTCTCTGATCTGAAGTAATCCCTGCTACATGCGCAGCTCATTGTGAGTGATGAGGGCCTAGTGTTTGCTGAGTCTAAAACCAAATGATCTTTCACAAGCAAAATTTAAACTTGAAATAGGATTCTCTGGCTCTTGATTCCTGCTCTATTTTTTTTCCGTGTACTTTATATATTCCCAAATAAGGTTCAGGCTGGCTACAGATGGTGTTGGTGTGTAATGAGACAGGCTCAGAAGTTGCTCCAGTTCCCAAGGGAGGGTTCTGTAATGGAACTAACTATGTATTGTCCACCTTATATACTAGATTTGATTTTGGACTATTTGCCCAACTGTGTTTGTTTATTGCTTAGCACTGGAGGGCTTCCATTAACTGTGGGTTGATTGAACATAGACTATGGAGTTAGGAGGAACAGAGCTTTTTTTTTTTTTTCTTCTGAATGCTGATGTAATGCCTTTTCTCTAGCTGACAGTTTAGCCCTTTCACCAATACAAACAGTTAGAAATAGCCTGGCATCTACAGGATGCTTGTGAGAGATGATACTTTTTGATTCTTTGAATAAACTCCACCTGACTTACTGAAAGTAAATACTACCAAAGTTTGCAAGAAAACAAGAACGTCACCTGGTAAAACACTGTCACTATCATCTTTTATACAGGCAGAGACATGGAAGATCCTGTATTGTTTCTAATGCAGCATAGCAAAGTATTTTCATAATTCTGAAACAAAAACTTCCACTTAAAATAATAATTACCACTATCCAGATGAAAACTGGTTTTTTATTTTTTTTTCTAACTAATGGACTTGTTCATCATTTTAGTGAAGCAACTCATCAAGAAACTAAATTAAGATTAAATAAATTGCCATTGTAATAATCATAAAGAAATTATTTGTCATTACATCTAAATACATGGTTCTATAAGAAACTTCTATTTTCTTACTCAGTTTGATAGTGCTGCAAATAACCATCATAGCCATAGCTTTCAACATCTTCTACAGATTTGTTTCACTTCAAGAAACAGCATTAGAACTGAAAGTAGGTACACAGTGATGCTGACCACTTAGTACACAAATTCAGTTCAGTCATAATTAAATATATACAGAGAAAGATTATCATTCTGGCTGTGTCTGGGAAAGAATATGAGAAATAAGCATCTTAACAGCTTCCTTCCAAATAAAGGGAAGAAAGCTGATATTTTAATACATAAATACTTGCATAGTGACAAAATGATACTTTCTGTATTGTTTGTGTGGTAGTAACTACCAAACTTATATCGTAGATTTCATTGCATGGGTATTCATTTTAAGACAGTGAATGTAAGATTTGGGGAGAAGATAAATACAGAAATTTTGTTCATATCTATGCATACTTGTATGTATTTGAATACAATTTTATCGACACACACTTGAATATATGTAACATTTAACATTATGAACATGTAACAAATATATAATACAGGTCCATGCCTCAGATACTACTTCAGTATTTATAATTTGAAGACCATGAAACTATATTCAGAATTCATAATAAAGAGGGGACAGTAGTGATACAGGTTTTTAAATCTTCTCCCACACCAAGTCTGCTGAAAGTAAACTAGGGAGATTTAGACATACACGCACAGATGATGTCTATGTTTTTGAGGCCTCTCAGTGAGCTCTCTACACCCCATTTGTTTTAGAATCTCACCATCAGTCAGGGTGCCTGACCTGATTGTGTCCCCTAGGTGGGGACCACTGATCCCATGGAGAATTGAGTGGGTACTCAGACCTCAGCAACTGCACTCAATCTGATGTGGTTCTTGAGTTACATGTAGCATAGATGTCTTACAAGCATAGATGTAGCTTATTACATAGAACTAAAACCAATTTGGATATGACAACAGAATCTGTACTATAGGCATGATACACACCAAAGGAGTTTCTCCACCAGTTTAGCTCTCCCATAAGCCAACAAAAAATGTTCTGACCATGTCCCATCAGCTGTGCTGACACAGTGCCATCAGCCAGCCTCTGGCAATTTTTTCATATCCCAGCCCACACAGCAGTTGGAAAACTCTGAGCAGAGGGATTGTATTCAATTACATAGGTTTACATCCTGCATCTATTGGGCAGCCCACAGAGCAGGACTTTGATCTGGAAGATGTATTAGGTCACATCCAGCTCCACTTACTCCCCATGTAGAAATTCACCTTAATTCCATCTGCTGTATTCTAGTAAAATCTAGAGAAAGAGCAGGAAAAAACTGTAAGATTGTCTAAAAGCAGTTTAGCATGCTGTTAGAAACAGTGATCATACCATTGCAGGAGAGCAAGAGATGGAATAATGCCCCACAGCACCAACATTCACACGTGTTTCTACAAGGATGTTTCAAGCATGGAAAAAAGAAAGCTTACAAATAAGGCTGAAGGCAGCCAAAAACAGATGAAATCTCTCTTTCACAATAAGCTCTGTGATGAAAGTGCATAATTTCCTAATGAATTTGAAGAGGCCACTACACTTCAAACATTGTTTTGTTTTTCCTTCCTCTCTAAAATAGTTATCTATTATTTTATGTTTTACATGACTGCACAGCACAATACATGGTCACTGAGAGCTCTAATTTATTTTTGTTTCCAACAATGACAGCTTTGGAGAATTCAATCACAACTGGAAACTCAGAAAGCTAGTCCCAAACTATTAAACCAGGGATTTAGGCTTAAAAGTATTTGCCATAATAGCAAAGTCTGTCTTACTATATGACATGTTAGGAAAACAGTGGATGGATACTAATTTTGTTGATTATTCATTTACCTTGAGAATTATTTTGTATCATGTAGCTACCTCGCCTAGAGATTTTTTGTATGATATATTGAGACCCCTCACAGGCTTGACAAACATTT